>NW_020956014.1:57110-122651 GCF_003031625.1 Empidonax traillii
CTCTGATAGCCCTTCAAAACCTCAATATCTTACTAGTTCTAATTCTATCCTATTCCTCATAGGAACAGGTGATTCACAGGTGACAAGCAGAGATATGTGCCATTAGTGGTTCATAAACATCCTGTTGCATCTTTTAGCTGCGCTCTGGGTAAAGAGACTTTGATTTCTCTGGGTAAAGAGACAGCTTTTAACCCTGTTCCCGTTGTGATAACTGACCTGATACTAGAGCACCTGTGTCCCAGAAGGTGACCTGAAAGAATATGTCAGACAATAACATATTATCTCATTATCACTCTCATCTACAGGCGGCAGGTGGGTGGAATGACTTAATCCAAGTTTTGGTGCCATTGAAGGGTAAAAACCCCAGCACTCTTAAAACACGTGTTTCCATTCAAGTCCAAATATTCCTTTTTAAAAAAAAATCTCTTTTTGCTAGAATTTGCCTTCTGTTGAAATAGAATTTACAACTAAAATATTTAAAACTGAACGAAACGAAGCCTGGAAGGTCTTAATATTCAGAAAGGCGGACACATGTGATGTTCTCTTTTAAGCAGGGGAGACTCCAGGGGTAAATCAAAGTTGTTTTCCATATTGAGCAAGGGTCCAGACTCCTTCTTTTGTACATTAAACAGTGCATGCCTTTGTGCATTAAACAGCTCGTTACCATCTCTCTAATAGAATGAGAAAATTCAAGCAAATTCATTTGTTACTTTTTGAAGTACAAGGAGCTTTGCCTTCCCATGTGGGTTGTTTCTTCTCCTGATCATAGCAAAGGAAAAATACACGCACTTCAAACTCTCAAGAGGAATCTATATATTATACATAGAATGCACTTGAATAAATTGGTCTACAGTAAATTTAAGTTACTAATTCAAATAATACAAGTGTTATGATTAATTAGGTCGCACATAAACCTGGGATAAAAATTCAGTAAACTTCAAAGGGTGCCTTTCTTGGGATGCATCCACCAAGCTCTCCAGCTGGGGCTTTTACTGCTAATTTTCATGTGATATTTCCAAGTGTTTTATGCTCACTAGCACTAAAGTTGTTAACTGGATGCTTCCTAGAAAAACTCATGGCTATGTGGTACTTTGAGTATCAGTGGAGCAAAAGACACTGGACTGATTTTGGGCCCTGGAAGAGAGTGGGCAAAAATCCAGAAGCAACCTTAAAACTTTTTGGACTCAGTAAACTGGGATCTCTCTCCCTACAGAGAATACATGAAGTTGAACTTGCATTACCATGCAAAATAACTCTTTGAGTACCAAAGAATAAGGGAGAAATGCATGGGTTTTTATGGTTTCTGGGGATGGAATGAAACTATAAATTTAGCTTAAATGATTTCTGTAGTCTTCCTACTTTGATGTATCAGCAGTACAAAGAATAAGTACTGATTAAAGACAGATCATGCAAACAGAAATTATGAGAAGTGTTACATAACAATATTCTTGCTTAAGTTTTACTTTAGGGTTGTGCTCAATTTTTACCATTTTTAAAAGAGTAAAATTAAAATAGAAATTAATAAGTAAATACCAGGAGCAACTGTAAAATGCTGAAAGATGCTACAAATATCATTTCAGTTCAGAAGAGTAGGAAACAGTGCTTCAAATAAATTTAACCACAGCAAGGTAAGAATTAGGTTGTTAAGACACCTGAATAGGTTTATCTCTGCCTGAAGAGATGCCATGAGGGGAAAAGTTAAAAAAGGTCTGAATTGTCCTGAGACATCCCTTTACTTGATGTGACTAGTGTTGCTTAATCAAAGGCAAACATTTCTGGTGGGGTTTTTTTTTTACTCTCTAGGTGCCTTTGTTGTGTTCTCCTAATTTTAGCATGTTGGATTTAATAAAAGGCACAGTTAAACTGGAAACACCCAGACACTGAGCATAGTGTTGTGATGTTACAGCAGACTGAGAGATCGGGGAGAAGATCAAAGAGCACATGTGCCACGTAAAGAAATGCAAACAAAGCTACTATTGATAGAGGATGCTTGCTACAGCAACTCATCTACTTTACTTAAAAATGCACGGCCTCCACGTGTTGAGTTTTTTCTTTCAATGTGTGAGGATCAATTTACAAAATAGGGAAGAAGTAATACAGAACTTTAAGCCAGAGAAGCCCACGTTTTAAATACTTGAGAGAAGTACCTGCAACAGGATGCTGGACAGTGTGAAGGAAAGGTGGGAGCCAGCCCTGTTGAAGAGACCAGCTGAGGTCAAGGCTGGGGGGAACTGAGTTCTGTATAAATCGGTCACGCTGAGTAATGTCGCTTCCTCTGGCCACTGCTTCCTCATCTGCCACGTCTGAGTCAGCACAGCACTGCTTTGTTTGAGTAAGGTTTATTTAAAGTGCTTCCTCTCTAGAGGTTTGGTGATACCAGTCACCAGAAATACGTGATCCTTTGGAAACTGCTCCCATCACCATTGCGCTTATGCAAATAAATACTACCTGAAGATGGCTGTGGGGAAATATCTTTGGGAACAAGGCCTTAATTAGCGCTTTTTCATCGGCAGATGTGACCTTCAGCTTTTAAACATCTTTCTAGCAAGGAAAAATCACAGCTTATACCATGGTGTATAAACAGAATAATATATGAAGTATGCCTGAGAAAAATTGCTTGTTTGAGATTAATCTTACAAGAAAAGCAACTATGCAGACTGATTGCAGAAAGAATCCCCTCACTGGCTTACACAGCTGATTTTGAGGGAATCTCTTCTGGTAGTAAATATTAATAATTAAGATGGAAATGTAAAAGCCCAAGTTCCAGGTTTGTTCACTTCCCTGTTGTGGAGAAGTATTTGATACTTTAAGAAGGTGGTGTGACATTCAGTCACACACTGTCTCATTGCAGCTGTTGACAGTCAGTAATAGCAAGATGTTGCTGTTTATATCATAATTATTAGATATATTTAATGACAGTAACAGCTTTACCCTTGCATTTCTGCATCCATACTTAATATTTTTAATTACTAAGCAAAACCAGACTTCATGCAAGAGAAAACAAACAAACGAACGAAGCAAAGTCTTGAGTTAGGGATAGAACAGGATTAAGTGTGGATTTGGGAGATACCAGCTTATTTCAGTTAAACAGCTGGCTCCATTTTATACTACAGTCATCATTTTAATTTCAAAATTTTAAATTGTTGCCCAAATATTTTCTTAAATGCACTGCAAGTTTTCATCAGAAGAAAAAGAGTAAATACATTTTTGGCAGATCTGGAAACTGAGATAAAGAAAATAGAGAAAGAAAAGTAATGTTAGAAGAAAAGTTCTTTGCCTGTAGCCCTCACCCCCCAAAAAAACCCCCAAACGGGGAGAAGCCAGAGTGTTTTGGGCTGGTAGGAGCCTCACCTGCCTGGATTTCCTGTGTGGCCCTGGTGCAGTTGGCTGGTTCGAGCAGCAGCACCGTGATGCACCAAATGGTTTAGAAGATTAGTTGCTGCTCCTTTGGCTTGCCCAAGAGCTCTTTCTGCATGGATGCTTCAAAGATTATTTGTTGTAATTCCCGTGTTCTTAGGCTTATCCTTGTAACACAAAATGCACATGGATATTATCCCTGCACGGCCTCCCCAGCTGCCAGTCACCAAGTACTGCACTTGTTCTTATTTTCTTCCTAATTTTCCTCTCCAGAACAGTGTTGCATCATTTCTTTTCAGTTCCTAACATAGTTAAAACTTTAATTTGCAGTTTGAAATTGGTTAATAAATTAAGAAAACCCCCAAAACCAAAAATAAAAAACCAACAAAAAGCCAAAGCTTTTGGAAGCACCGAAAGGTTAATTCTTCTATCAGTAGTTCAGGCTGAATCTGAAGATCTATCCAAAGGTGAAGAACTGACCAAGACATGTATTTCTACAGAAAAAATGTTTGCCAGCTCTCGGAAGGTTGTGTAAAAGTTACAGATTTGCAAGATACCCAGGAAAGATAAAGATGTCCTTGTTAAAAATGCTCCGTGTGTGACCATGTAATCTGTAGCATGAAGGAGTATAATTAAGTATCAGGAATATCACAGAATCCTAGAATGGTCTGGGTTGGAAGGGACCTTAAAGACTCTCCAGTTCCAACCCCCTGCCATGGGCAGGAACACCTTTCATTATCCCAGATTACTCCAACTTGGCCTTGAAACCTTCCAGAGATAGGGATGGGTAATGAAGGAGTATAGCATGAAGGGCTGAAACTATGTCAAGTATTCAGGAATCTCTAATCCCTTTTGTTTATGTTCACTTTCATTTAATTTATTCCATAGAGGCTCTCCAAGTTCATGACCAAATATAAGATCAGAGCCCAATAAATCCTTATTGTTTTCATTCAGCCTCCCATTTGTTCTTCTGAGAGGGTTATGTCTTGTAAAGTTTGCTGTCAGCTGAGGAAATCTGGAGTCCTCTGGAGAGTTTGCAACTGGAAAACACTTCATAAGACAAGAAAAAAAAATAAAATGAAGAGTCTATATCTTCGTGTTTCTGATAGAAATGTCTTTTTGGTTTTGCAGTAATATAAAGTGTAATGATCAACTTCTTGTGAGTAAAGAACTGTAAATCATCTCAAATTTAGCAGTGACAACATTAAAAGACATTTAATCAGTAGCATAACACAAGAAAATATTATTATGTACAGAGTGCTCTGGTGTCTACCTAAACCAGTACTGAATAAAGTGCCAGCCTACTTAATGCTGGGAAAATCTCTTTTGAAGTTTAAGATCAAAAGCTCTGTTTAAGCTTAAGCAACACCATACGGTTTCAATTCTTGCTTTCGAACAAGCACTTTAAAAAGCACAACTAAAACGCAACTGACAAACTTGAAAAATCTTTTGTGTTGTTCCACTTGGATGATCTAATGAGAAAATGGCTCAGTTCTGTTGTAGCTAATGAGGTATAACATCTTCACTGAACGTGAATATAAACCAGATATTTCTCTGAAGATATAGTCTTGACATGCTCCTATTTCCTTACTCATTCATTCTGCCATGTTTTTATTTAAGTGATGTCCAATGAAGAAAAGCACAGGTCAGTTTTGAAATAGAACATTTACACGTGAACTGACTCAATCCAAAAGTGCTTTGAACTCTGTATACAGGCACTGTGGTTTCAAGTGGGAAAATGTGTTTCACCAACTTATGAAGGCCCCGAGTTTGCAAACAGACATATTAATGTAGCCAGAGATCTGTGATAACACATTTTTGACAGATGAAGTTCTGAAACAGAGCCTGAGTGTACATGAATTTTAACCTGCCTGGTTTCAGCAGTGACCTGCTATCAATGTGAACACTGAGATTTGGCAAAGCAGTGACGACAGTGTTGAATGATAGCATTTGTTCTGGTAGGACCTAGAAGCTAATATCCTACTTAGGGGCTTTATTTAGACAGTAAAATATTTATGCCAAGATATTTATACAAGGATACAATAAGGACACACACCCCTAGGTGTGGGAAGTATAAGGTACTAGCAAAGGAGTTAGATTCAGTGCAGCAAGTAGTATTTGCAGCTGAGCAACAGTTTAGATGTGGTTGGGCATGATCACGGCATCCTGGCTGTGACAAATTTAAGGAGACAATTGGAGTAGAATATCCTTGTGATGCAGGTGTCTACTGGTAGAGCTTCTTATCACGGAATCATAGAATCCAAGAATGGTTTTGGTTGGGTCCTTGAAGACCATCTAGTTCCAATCCCCTTCCATGGGCAGCTGATCCAAGCTGCATCCAACCTGGCCTTGAACACTTTCGGGGAAGGGGCATCCACAGCTTCTCTGGACAACCTGTTCCAGTGCTTCAGCACCCTCACAGGGAAGATTTTCTTCCTAATATCCAATCTAAGCCTGTTCTCTTTCACCTTGTATTTATATCTATGGATACATTTATGTCTATATCAGCTTTATCTATAAAGCAAAGAAGTGTGAGGAGAAGCTGAACAGGTTGATGAGGATGTGAGAATAAAACTGTTTATACTGATGCTTCTCATCATCCTTAGTACTTCTGTTTCTGATGTGTAAAAGAACTGTTTCTGTGCTTCATAAATGTGAAACTGAGGCATAAGGAGAGAACTGGCTTGCAGAACACAGAGTGGAACAGACTCTAGATCTCCTTGTTACTCTGATTCCTCTCCTGTGGAAATCACAGGTTAAAAGGAACACTGCCGGCTTTTGAGCTGGGAGGAAGGAATTCAGTTCATCAAACAAATCTCCAGAGAAGTTTCATGCTGTGATACAGAACACACAGGTCTGCAGTGGGACAATAAGCTCTTTCAGTCAGTGGGGTCTTAGTGATAAACAGGGCTACAGAGACAATCACCCTTCTGTTCATAGGAGACACGTGCTGGGCTGGCCTCCTCTCTGACTCCTTGCTGTTGTTGTTAGTCTTGTGTTTAGGAAACCTAACAGTGAATCCTACTAAAAATCTCTGTTCCAGCGAATTTGTACTGTAAAATGAGATGAGACACACCCAGTGAATGCAGACAGACTGACAGATGGGTGAGCACTAGAAAATAATGAGCAATGAAATTGGTCAGTGAGACAGAGAGTGATCACAACAGATGCTCAACTATTATGGAGCTTTCTTTTGGTTTCACTGTCAGTGAGGATTTCAGGGCAAGGTCTGGAGGAGAACAACAAGGTAGCTTATCCAGGGATCCCCTTCTCAAAGGAGTGGAAAAGTTAAAAATATGGCAAAAAAAGGTGTTGATGACCAGTAGTTCAAGGTACAGAACTGCATCTCAAGGCATAGGTAAGACATGACCTCACTCTCAGCAAGGATGGGGATAGACAGGCCTGAACAACAAATACTTTGATGAGGAAGGACAGTGAGAGCTAACACAAACCAGCAATAAAAGCAACTAATGAAGACTATTACCTGTTAAAAACATTTGCAGTGGATACAGATGGGATGAGATAGTATCTTTAGTATCTTTAGCTAGACAAGACAATATGCTCTTGCATTATCAAATTACAGCTGAAAACAATTATCTAGGTGACTATCATGAAGAAGACACATGGGAGCCCCATTTAATGATAGTTGGACAGAGAAGTTTTAACAGCATTGCACCTTGAACTTACAGTTTCAAACACTGACACAGCATTGCTGGAAACTTATATTATGTAGTAACATTACGAGGTAAGAGAGTTAGATTCCTTTGAAACTTTTATAAAAAAATATCTGATATGAATACCCTGGGAAAATATTTGTACTTCTGCTCCTTCTGTTCCACATGTCATATTTTCATGGTTTAACCCCACCTGGCAGTGAAGTGCCACTCTCCGTGTGTTGTTTTGGACCACTTCAGTGTCAGTGGAAGACAGCATGAGACAGTGTGTTTGATTTCATCTATCTATCTATCTATCTATCTATCTATCTATCTATCTATCTATCTATCTATCTATCTCTATTTAGAGTGAAATATCTTCCTAAATAAAATGTGGGCATCTTGAGAAACAAAACCTAGGTCAGTCATTATCATTGGTATTAATTATATATTTAATTATGAAGAGTACGTAGGTATGACTGCCGTGTCACCAATCACTGGAGCAGGTTTCATAGGAATTAAACCTGTATATGATAAAAGAAATGTGTTAAAAAATGCAACAGGTCTATTACTTGGAGGTGGAAATGCTACATATATACCCTTCCACTCTGTTGAAGCTGGGTTGAATTTTTGGGATCCAGACCATGAAAATCAAACAAATAAATAAACCCTCTCCTCTACTTACAGAAGTCAGAGGACATGAAAAGAGAACATCTCTAACCTGCTGTTTAATTTAGTAAAATACTTATCAAGGACTCATAGAACAGTTTGGGTTGGAAGGGACCAATAAGGTGACCTTTGTGTGTGTTCTCAAAACACTTGAATGACAATAGGGCAGAATAAATCCACACGCATTCTTTCCCTTAATCTGCTTGTCAAAACTCCCTTTCTGTTATGTCTGACATGTAATTAGCTAGCATGAGCTAATAGATTAATAATAAAGAGAAGGAAAAACAAGAGCCCTCATTTCAACTTTGCTTCTTCCTTATGTCCCAGCTAATGGAACAGTGGCCTTGGCAACCTCAGTTTCCACAAAACCTTTAAATATTGGTGACTGCTGAGCAGGTAGTGGACAAGAATTGATTACATTCATACTTCACAAACACAGCAATGTCCAAACTGGATGGTAATATCCAATACTAATTTGTGTTAAGATGTGTAAATATGTACTATGCATACTTTATGCTTTACACAGGCTTATCTCACAAAGCTGCAAAAATAAAGAACTAATTCCATTTCTGGAGAAAATATTAAGAGGATCTGGAGAGTGCTTAAGAACATTTTTGTTCCTAGAGGGTCTCTCAACTGAGGAAGAAGCCAACAGTTGTTAAGAAGACAGTACCCATTTAATAGGAAATTGAAAAATAAAGAAGTGAACAAAAAGAATGGACAATAAGAAGTAAAAGCTTCCAAAAACTGATGAAAAGAGGCAATGCAGAAAAGGGGACAGTGAGAAACAGTTTGAAAATATATCAACAACAGAAGTAATCTTGACAATGTTACTGCATCATTACTAACTGAAGGGGGTAGAAGTACCAATAAACCTGAAATGAAGCCTAATTGTTTGCTAAATACTTTTGTGCTGCATTTTGAGGGAAAAGAAGGGTCAATGTTATTCACATCATACAGTAATAATGAAATAAATTCCATTTCAGTGTTGACTTTTAGGTTAAGTAGCATCTACTGAGCGATGATCTGACATGTTTTAATCAGTGACTCTGAGTAAGTCACATTCAGAAAAGCAGTCTGAGAAACATCATGGAATATTTATGTTGACTTACACTAAATTTGGGATCATCAGCCAAGTTTCAGGGGCATTCAGGAAAGGTAAAATTTCTCATTATTAAAAAAAGAAATGGAGAGGAAGCTGGAAGGCATTGAAGTAAAGAAAAAATCCCTCCCATGATCAAGAGGGGCATTCCTACCATTACTGAACTCAAGTAATTTCTGAGTCCCCAGTCTGTGCAAAGAATGTTCCCATCCCATGAGGAAGCAGAGAAGCAAAACGAGCACAGAAATTTATGACACTATGATGAATTCCCAGCCATCCCTTATCTATGTGTTTTTCTGCCCATGTCCCTTTCTCCCAGAAAATCTGAAAACAAATCTGTGTTTTTCCCACACTGCAGGTGCTGAACATGTGCAAAAAATGAAGGCAAGAGGAGCTGGGTGAAATCTTGAGAAGGATGAACACAATATCGAGGTTCTGAGGGATTCTCTGATGCTCTCTCTCTGTTGTTTCTACAAAACTTGACCAATGTATAGAGGGAATTCAATGTATAGAGGGAATTCTTGCACGGTGACTTTGCAAGACTCGCCTGAGATGAATAAAACTGAATTTGACAACGGATGTTGCCTTATATATGCAGAAATGAGTAAATGAGTCCTGACAGGTCCCGGAAGTTTCAGTCCTGAAAAAGTGCACAGATGAGAAATGCAAACTGAAAGGTGATTTGAAAATGCTTTTTAGGACACAGGCTGATCTAACGTTGATGGCAAAAAGAAGAAGAAGGGAGCACAGCTGTCTCCTTCAGAGGATGATGAAAAGAATATCACTTATGAAATGAGCAAAGGAAAGGAGGTTTAATGGCAGGATGAATGATTGCTTAGACTACACACAGCATTGCAGAAGAACTCTGGATGAATACAGAAAAGCCTTCTTTATGCTCATAAAAGGTGCAATAATCTGAACTGACTGAACTCAATGATTCTAACAAGGGGTTGTGACTGCCATCAGAACATTATACAGTACAAGACAGCTGAATTTTCACAAGTCAGGCTCAAGGGATTGAAATACTATCTCAACATATTTCTCACTGTCTGAATATATTCCTAAAACCTTGTTGTGTAATGTTGTGCAAATTTAAGAATGAAAACTGAATATCAGTGATCAATCTGATCAGAGATACCTGTACACACTCTCCCAGATCAAATCAGCAGAGAGAGGCAGGTGGTTCCCTTGCTCAGAATTAAATTCTTTGTAGGAAGGTGAAAACATTTCCATGTAGCCTGACCACCAGCAAGGTCCAAAGTGCAGATGGCAGCAGCCTGGCATAGTTGGTTTGATGAAGAAGTGGCCTAACAAGTTGCTCACAAAGAAGTCAGCTAAGAAAAGCCAACAAGATGATGCCAAACATACCACGTGTGTGCAAAATAAACAAACAGAAACACCAGTGTCCTGGGTTTCTTCAAGCTGTGAGGAGGTAAAAAAGGGAGATCCAAAGCTGCTGACACTGAAGGCACCTCCTGTACTCAGTTGAGTACAAGAGAAATAAAATATGTTTTAAAAGCTTCCTTTGGCACATCCTTGCTGTCTGTAGCCACAAGGCCACCTCTCAGTACAGCTGCTGCCTCTTTGTTCCCTGATTTGGGAGCTTTTGTCCAGGCAGTATTGATTCAATCTGACTGTAGCTCAGCCATAATACATGTAAAAAGGAAACACGATTAATCAAACAGAATGTTCCTCTGCTAACACATTAGCAAACCTGCCAATTACATTTTTCTGATTCGGGAGTTTGATCTTTAGACAGAAGATTGGACAGTTTAAAAAAGTTTGGTGCAATTCACTGATTTTGGATCAGATTACCGTGACACTGCTGTAAAATGGAAACCGTGGCTGCAATCAGCTTGGTGCTGATTGATTGCTCTTGTTACAAAAACCCACAAACAACAGGGTATTAAGGGAGATTAAAGACCATTTTCCATCAAAGAAAATTAGTTTATCATTAGTATTATTACAAAAAAAAATAATAGAAGACTGTGTCATGAACCCCCCTTTGCATCAGGAAGAAGATTAAACCGCTGAAAGACAGGAGATTGTTGTTCTGTAAATTCACACTGCAGACATCTCTAAACCAGTCTGCTAATACCAGATCCACAGCTCTGAATTAAGCAAAAATAGACAAATATGAGCAGAAACAAGTAAATTTCAATGCCAAACATGTATTTTGCTGTCCTTGCTGTGAAATGAGTTTCTTAGAAAGGATCTGACTGTGGACACATGGCAGCAAGCTTCCTGCAAAGGCTGCCAGGGATCCTGTCTATAATCTGTATGACTACAACTCTCCGTTTTCCATAATACTGTGGCACGTTAGCAATCACTGTGCAGCTGAGAAAAGAACAGAATCCCAATCAAAAAATCCAAATTGTATTGTAGGGACCCAAATCCAGTATTGTATCTAGGTTGTCTCTATGAAAATCACTTAAATGATCAGTACCATTAGATTGGCCTTGGTGATAACTGAAGAACATTTTCCGGCTGTATTATTTTATTTTCCCGAGTATTTCTTGTACCCTTTATGAATCCCTTCTCTCTGATGTCACAAACCATTTATGACATATGCTAAAGCATTAATTTTCCTGGCAATTTTTCTAAACATGAATTCCCTAATGCACACAGAATGAAATGCTACAGTTATCAGCAGAAACGTGTTTTCCTCTAGCTATTCTGTATTCCAATAACAAATTGAACTGACAGAGGAGCTTTTAACCTTTCATACTGGGCAGATTAACATGATTTCAGCTGATGGATCAGAACAGGTTAGGATGACCTTGGATCTTCCTCCTCTGAGTCTTGTGGCTTTTTGCTAGGTCCCTTTCCTGAGGAAACAAGGCTAATGGGACTGTGCTGTCTCTATATCCATCTGCTAGCCTTACCACTGATTCTTAAACCTATTGATGAGTTTTGGCGCAATTTTTCAGACCAGCACTCCCTGACTTCACACAAATTCTATGAAAGTGAGTGGCTGAATTACAGTTATAAACTGATGATCCCAGTGAAGCTGCAATATTGGCTCAGCTACAATGCCCGACACTTGAGGATCCAGGAGAGACCCATTCTGATTGATCTGAGAAACTCTGAGAATTCACACCTAATTAAGCACTGGATAACCCAAAGACAAGGCTCTTCCCTAAGACAAACCAGTTTCCCACAGTCCTGCTGCTCATCACTGACTACTTAATTCCTTAATAATTTCAGGTAGTCTTTCAAGGTGAGGGATAATGCTCAAAGGGTTATACTCAAAGTTTGCTGGCTTGGAGTTGGACCTACTGGCTCTCTTCTTGCAATCTGTTTTTCATATGGGTATTTAGTAGAACTCTGTGAAATTTTAATCCTGCCTGATCACAAGAAATGGATTAGTGTAGAGAGTTTAATATGCACAAAGCTCATTTGGCTTTAGACATGCAATATGCCTAAGCCTCTAAATTTTAGGCCAGGGTGTATTTGAAGGGGCAGCATTAGAAAACTGTGTCGCTGAATTTATGTTTATAAATTTACTAGGAGAATTAATGTTGCAACATGTTACAACATTATACCTTTGTGACATCTGGAAGAACGCTGCCTTCTGAATTGGCAGGGTAAATAAACTAAGCATAGCTACTGAATTTTCTAATGAAAAACTCCCAGGGCCAATCTCTACTGATCACAGGGAGAATGTAAGGTAGCTGGCTGCAGTTTCCTGGTTCTGTCATTACCCTTGCCACCAACGTCCTTGCTCTTTAAAAAATTGCTCAATATTCTTGAAACTTCATTGACACTCTGACATACTTCCAGAACATTTAGAATTCCTGGAATCCTTTAATGAAGCAAGTAGACTTAGGAATTGGTCTTGCCTGTAAAAGAACAAGCACGTCTGTTTCATAAGCAAGTGCACTGGTGTCTTAAAAAGGAAATTTTGCATATGCTGAAAGCAGACATGAGCAAAATGAGTGACACAGAAACCTGATCAAAAAAATGTGAAGGCTATTTAGGAGATGTTTAAAGACACAGAAAGCTAAGCACTAAACACTTTGTCGATACACACAGTTTCATTTACACAAAAAATTAATTAATTAAATTAATGGGGGAAAAAAAAACCTTTTAAGTTTACAGATTAAAGCAAGTATTTGTGAGTTGTACTCAGTCAAGTCATGGCCCTTTCATTCCACTACAGAAGAAGCAAATGAAAAATAGGAAAAATGATAGCACTGAGAATTAAACAGTTGTTAGAAACAGAGATTTCTGAAAATGAAAGCTAAAAGTGTCAATAACAATTTGATGGCTCACACAGATCATAGTCAGGACCTAAGGAAATTCAAGCAATGCAATAGGCTTGATCCTGTCTAAGGATTTTAAAATGGTCAGTCAAAATACAGAAGGGAAAGACAGTTCCAATGCATGTTTTTCTCCACCTTTGGGAAGAACCATGATGCTTACAATTTACATGGATAAGAAAATACTTTGTATTTCATTAATAACTAGAAAGAACCTAAGATTGGAACTACTCATGCTAACATTTTTAAAGCAGGCATTTTTCAGTCAGGGATATTAATGAACCAATTGAAGAACTTTTAGTTCATTTTATACCAATGGTAGTAAACTTGTGAGGTTCTAGAAGGTTATGAACAAACTGAAGTTATAACTATATTGAGGATAAACGTCTTTAAACTGAAAGAGAGTAGGTTTAGATTAGATATTAGGAGGAAATTCTTGACTATGCTCTGGCACAGGTTGCCCAGAGAAGCTGTGGCTGCCCCATCCCTGGAAGTGTTCCAGGCCAGATTGGACGTGGCTTGGAGCAACCTGGGCTAGTAGAAGGTGTCCCTGCTCATGGCAGGGGTGTGGAATGAGATGGTCTTTAGTGTTTCTTCCAACCCAGCCCATTCCATGATTCTATAATTTTCCTCCCCATTTGAAGTCAGTGAGAGCCTTTACCTGGCTGATGACACTCAGCTGAAAGGAGGCTGGCGCGAAGAATGATTATTTTTTTTTTATTAGCCAATATAATTTCCATACAAGAAAGAGACTTGCATTTCCTTTCTGTTCGGTGTGCTGTCACCTCGTGAATGTCAAGAACTAGAGCATTGCTATGATCTTTGACAGAGCCACTGTGTCATCCCTGTCCAAGCTGTTTGCTTGAAACACGTGAGACAAGCAACCTTTGGGCCTATTTTGATTGTCTGGATTTTATGTGACATTGATGATAATAAACTGCTCTGGAGCCACATGGGCTAACTCAGAAGTTTATTGATCTTACAAAGCTCACTAATGTATAAGTATTTGTTTTTAAAATCGAGGAGTTTCATTTTTTACCTAGAAATATTAATGAAGAAACCCCAAAATCAAACACTACGCACAGAAACAAACAAACAGAAAAACAAACCAAAGAAAGCATCAGAGAACACTTGAGAAATGTTTAAAGGATTTAGAGGTGAGACTGAAACTTCAAGATACCACCACAAACCCACCCTCTTCACACAGAATGTTGGACTGCCCCCTAGTTCAATGTATAACACATGAAATATACACTCCTCACACTAAAAATGTCTCTGTTTGTGAATGAAATATAGGTGTATTTTAACAACCAAATAAGCCAAATGCAGTCATAGAATCATTGTGTGGTTTGGGTTGCAAAGGACCTTTAAGATCCTTTAGTTCCAACCCCCCAGTCACTTCTGAGGTTCGTGCTGTGTAATACTCAGGATCTGTTGACACACAAAGCTGATGGCAAAGAACACAGCAAAATTAAAAGTTTAATCTGATAAATACCTAAGTAATAACAACAAAGAACCAGAGACTGGAACTGGTGGCTCTTATTATTTCTTTTATATATTCTATCTGTCTATCTATCTATCTATCTATCTATCTATCTATCTATCTATCTATCTATCTATCTTCTCTATATATTCTCTCATTACTTCTTTTTATATCTATATCAATGGCAGAGGTTTATTGAAGCTTAATTGACAGGCTAAATAGACAAGGCAGCATCTTTTTGGATGCTTCCTGGGTGCCCCAGTGCAGTTCTGTTTCCAGTGTTAGCTTGTTGTTTAAATTATTTGAGAGTTATTCTATTCCGATAGAACTCTGTTGGCCTGACTTTGACTTGTACAAAATATTAAATTTAATGTTAAATGATCATTAACTCCCCCCTCTCTACTTTTTAAAGTCTCTCAATGCCTCAAATTTTTAATATTTAAATCTGCCGATTCTGACTGAGCCATTTAAATAACGTTAAAATGTACCAGTTGAAAGGGGATAAAGCACAGAGAGAAACATTTGTTCCAGGACCTGGTTGGGCAACAGGAATGAATGAGAGCCAGTAAAAGGGCCGAGCATTGGCTCTGTGGTGGAAGCTCCAGCCAGCACAGCCAGGGCTTGCTTTTGATATCTGGCACGGGCCACCATGTATTTTAATTCCTATGGGAAGCAAAAAGAAAGGAATTTTGCCTCAGGGGTGTCTTAGGCCAAAAATGCCGTGGAGGTTTATTCGTTTGGTTGGACTGGGATCACAAAAAGAAGTGAGGACCCTGTGAGGACAAAGATGCCAGAACATGACCATAGGGCCTCTTCCACTGCAAGGGGCCTTAGAACTAATAAGGTGGAGGACCAGATTTTAGACCTTTAAAACTGTTAGAATGCTTTCCCAGGAATTTCATGTGTTGATATGTAACTTATGCCATGGGTTGTGTGTGATGCCAGGACTATGTTGGGAGTGTGTTTTTGTAGAATGTAGAATGTTTAGGTCTCCCCTGGAGAGCTGATTCCCTCTCAGGTTGAAGAACTGCACATTGTTTAAGCCTTTAATGCCCTCAGAAGTGATCACATGGCTATGATTCACATCAAAATATCTGGTTAAAGTAATCAGACACATTTAATCTTTAAATAGACTTAATTGGATCCAGAGCCTGGCACACTCCCCTTGTTCAGTACTGGGCCCGTTGAGGGAGGCTTAGTGTGCTCCAGGATTGTTTCTCTATTTGTTCACATGAAACAACCATCATACAGGTCAAATGGGTGATAAAGTGATACCACTGTAGTATTGTGATTCAAACTGGAGATAATACCAACAGGCACCAGAACTGTGGGCTGCTAATAATATCACAGTATTTATGATCCAAGTTTAGTCCCCTGTTCTGTTCCTCTCTGCATCCCAGCCCAATCCTATCTTGTGACACACCTCACAAATGAAGAATATTTATGCTACTAAATCTTCCTTATAAAAAAAGGATTAGAGCTTAATTTCATACCAGGCCATAAATATTATTTAATGAAGTAAATTCAAGAAAGCTGATGATAGGCTTTAGAAGTGTTTTTAAGACTAGAGCTGTCCTGCAGCATGCTCAGGCTGTTCCCATTCAAACTCAAAACCTAGGCCAAAAGTAGATCAGAAACAACAGTTTTGCCAGACATGCAGCCAAATTCTATAATACTCCATGGCTGCCCTTAAAATGAGAAAGCTTCAATTGATGAAGTGCCAATACAAATACAATCTTACTGCTAAACCATAAAAGTACTATAAAATACAAATAAAACTAACACAAAATAGTGAAAAGACAGTGTAGGCTATGATGACTCTTTTCCAGTTATTTAAAACTATTTGTTCTCTGACTTCTCCCTGAAATAAAAGTGATGAGGAGTCAGAGAGAAGGGAACAGATGCTGCTGGCACTAAGGAACTGGCAACTCTTCCATTATGAAAGAGCAATAAAGGAGGAGTGGAGCTGAGCAAAGACAGGGAACAGATCCTTAGGAAGAGGAAAAGAGAGTGAAGAATTACAAGTATCTCAGTGTAAACAGAGATCACTGAAAAGATGGTACTTTGGTAAAATAGGAAGAGAAATGTTATCCTCCTCTTTCTCCTCTTTCTTAACATGGCATCTAAAATCACTGATTTTTTTCTCCCCCGGGCTACATTCTGGTGTTGTCAAATTTCACAATAAAAGAAAATAGTTTCAAGAAAAACTGTCATGAAGTCTTGTATTCCATAAAATTCAAAGGACAGGCTGATAGTGTAGGTTGTGTCCTACTCTCAGATACATTTCTTTTATAATATTTTTCATTGAAATTTCATGTCCTTTGCACAATCAAAAATGCAATTAGGATTCAGCCCAATAATTATAATTCATATTGCATAAAACTGATAGGCAAAGGAGCACCAGATCTAGTGATGTTAAATAAACACAAGTAGCATCAGAATCAAGGCCAAATGGAAACTTTAGTTTTTAACTGTTGTGTTTGGTTTAGGTCATGGGCCAAACTGAATAACAAAGTAACAATTAATACATAATACATTCATTTTTCTGAAAATTTGAGATCACTATCTCACTTGTACCTGAATTGGCCTTAAACACTGCAAATACTGTGGGCTTTTTTTCATTGGAATAGTCTGAGGCCTGACCTTTACTGTCAGTTCCATGTTCAAAACATCATCATCACATTACAAATCATGAGACAGAATAAATATTTTTGTGTTTTTCTTTCCCCTTTCTTTCCCCTCTTTCACTGTTATATTGCACATAGAAAACAAACACTGGTTTTGAACTATATAAAATTAAAGGAATTTGAAATTTGTAAACTTTCTAATGTTTAATTAAACAATAAATTTAATACTGAGTGCAAAATGAGAGATGTTTGATTAGGAAATGAATAGCAATCAAGTCAGGAAAGCATCTTTCTATAACACCAATCTGCTAGAAACTGGGTTTAATTGCCTCATAATCAAAGTGTAGCAAATACTAGAGTAATGCACTAAAATCCAGCAGTGTCTGCTGGCAGAAACAGTTCTTGGTCAAACACAAGCCTCTCACAGTGCCGGTGGCTGCAGTCACAATTCCCCCATTCCAAGGAAGCCCACATTTCTAGTGGACAAAACAGGGCAAATAGATTGCTGGTTTTTAGCTAAATTTGATAGTAATTTCATAATATTGAGCCAAAGGTATCTTCCTATGAAGATCTATCAGTTTAATTCCTTTCTACCATTAGAATTCTTTGACACACAGATTCACACAGGCTAATGAAGGGGTTTACCTTGACTCTCTAATACCCTGTGCAGAATAAACAACTGTCAGATTCCAGCAAGAAGATCTCAGCCTGACAAAGTCTAGCTTAGATCCTGAAAGCATAGACAGCTCTCCTGCAGTGCTTCCCTTCCTGGCCAAACTACTCCATATTATGGTGTGATCACCTTCCAAGTTACCTTTTATTTCCTTCCTTCTAAGAAACCAGAACAATCTCAGTTCCTTTATAAAGAGACAGGTGTTGCTTTCTGCTAGCGTTTCAAAGTTTGGAAGGTATATCAGAGTGAACAGTTACAATTATTACTCAAATCTCACTCTGTTCTCTTGCAAAAAATAGGGTAAAGCAGAATCTGTCGCTCAGAGGATACACACGATACAGTGATTTAATCTGGTTACTTATAACTCTGTTTCTTAATTTTGTTTGCTTAAAGAAAAAGTCTGTGGGTTTTAAGGGTGAAGATTTCCCCTGTGGTAATGTGTATATTAAAGAGCAGGTGTGAACCTGCATGACTTGAGCTGGTTTTAGTGTGGACTCTTGGCTAAATAGCAGAGGTGGCACTGCTCATGTTCTCCCTGCCAACTAAACAAGCACAAATCTTGAAGAGAATATTCAGAGAAGAATCTTCTTACCTATTACTGTCTTGGAAAAAAATGCACTTTAGCTGAGCGGAGACTGCGTCCTGAGGAATGAAACCTCTGACACAACCTGTAGCCGAAGATGTGTTTAGAATACAAATGTTAATTTAGCCTTAACTTTATGCTGACAAGTGCCTACAAACACACACCATTGCCAGAAGTAGATGCATCACTTTCCTGGCATTTCTATGGCCTGAACACTGAATTAGCTCCTGGGTAGCTGACCTGGTAGATGGGATTCATTGCACAAGCTGGAGAACTGTGGCCAAGGAACTCTTTTGCAATTATCACTTTCCCTAAGAGAGGGAGTAAAGACATTTAGTGCTTCTAATTGTAGAGTGGGGGTACAGAGAGGATAATACAACTGTGATGCTTAATGTAGTAAAAGGCAGGCTCCTTCTTGGTCTGGCAAATGAATGCTCTAATGTGTGTATAATACATATTAATAAAAAAAGTATTTTTTTGTGTATTATGATTCTGAGTTGTTTTTATTTTATGAAACAAATTGGAAAAAAAATTACACTGTGAAATCTGACATTTGTAGTTGCTAATATTTAAAACCATCGAAATCCAAACCAGAAGTAATTTCATAAAGAGTGGAACCTGTGAGGTCAGGTATCCTTTGGATTTGTGTCATAAACACTTAATTACCTTAAAAAATTCCATACTTTTTTTTTCAAAAAATGAAAAGATGTTGTTATTTCTCTCTCTTCAAACTCCTGTCTGGGAATTACTCCCAGCAGCCAAAGCCCTTTGTGGAGCTTCCAAATACTCTGAAATGCCACTGGGACAGCTTTCAGCAATATTTCAGAGCTCCTTTCAAGGCTGCATGTGCCACCTCATGGCCATCTACAGTATCTACAAACTGTCCTTTCTGTAACAGCAATTATTCAGGCCATACAGCACATATTTTACAAGACCTCTCCAAACTTTGAATTACCATGCTTGAACGACTTCCTAGGATCCCTGCTGGTTTTGCCTTCTGTCTTAGCTTATTATTTCAGAAACTCTGTTCTGGGACATTCACATAAGCTGAGACTGACTTTTTATGTCAGACTACTGCAAAGATTAAAGCAAGGGCCAGGTGTGTTTATTTGGCTGAGACCATCCCTTAAAAATGTAAAGAAATTTAAGCGGCGTGAAAATATAACTATGAATTACAATGAGGGGTGGCAGGTAGGGAAAGCAAAGAATAATGAATAAGAAAATAGTTTATGGTGTCATTATTCCAGCAAAATGAGACTTGTGTACGATTGAATCAGCCTGTTAGCCCTGTGTGTTCATATAGCATTTAACATCAGATAAAGGGACCTCACGGGGGGCTCTGCAAACTGGCATGATATCAGAGAATCATACAACGACCTAAATTGGAAGGGACCCTAAAAATCCTCCAGTTCCAACCCCCTGCCATGGGCAGGGACACCTTCCACTAGACCAGCTTGCTCAAAGCCCCATCCAGCCTGGCCTTGGACACTTTCAGGGGTGGGGAAGCCACAGCTTCTCTGGGCAGCCTGGGCCACGGTATAGTCAAGAATTTCTTCCTAATATCTAATCTAAACCTATTCTCTTTCAGTTTGAAGCCATTCCCCCTCATCCTGTCACTCCAGGCTCTTGTAAATAGTCTCTCTCCATCCTTCCTGTTGGCTCCCTTCAGCTACTGGAAGGCCACAGTTAGGTCACCCCAAAGCTTCTTTTCTCCAGACTGAACAAGCCCAATTGTCTCAGCCTTTCCTTGTAGGAGAGGTGCTGTATAAACAGTTACAAAGCAAACCACGACAATAGATGCTGCATTTGAAAACAGGTGCTTGCAAACCAAAATTCCGATATCAGAGCAAAAAGAGAAAGGCAGGTGTGCAAAAGGTAGGAAAGAAGAAAAGGAGAGCAATGGGGACTAGAGAAGAGTTGTCCTCATTGATTTTCCTACTTTCTGTGCCAGAATGACACTACAGTTAGGGCGAGGTATCTGGAAATGTCAGAGAAAAATGGAACTAGGATTAAATTTAAGAATAAGGACAAAGGAGGGAGTGACTTAGAGTTTAGGACAAGGCTTGCAAGCCAGAACTCAAGTGTTCCATGACTGGAACTGAGACTGCAAGAACTGAAAACCCGTGCTGTGCTCTGTGTACCACTGGTAGGAAGAACACAATAATAGCAAAATGACATTGTGTTCAAACAACTGCAAATAAAAATTATAAAATAAATGGCTGAGGAAACCACTGAGCAAATCTGTTCCACAGGCAGTACGTGCAGAGGCTGTAGGTGTTACTGTGGAGACTTCCAAACTCGTCCTGCACCAGTCCTCACAAACTCTAGTGGGGGGCACTGATGAGAAATGAATGTGTAGAGATAATTCGCAACAATAAGAGAAAGGGCAAGGAAAAGACAAGAGGATAATGAGAAAAACTGGAAAGCGTTAATCGTGCCTTTGCCACAGATGGCGTAAAGATGTGAAGAATGAAGAAGAGGTAACACTAAGAAATATAATGAGAACAGAGGAAGAAAACATCAGAAAGATGACTAGAAAAATGATGAAGGGAGAGAGAAAAAGGGGAGTAGCAATTTTCTGCCTGCAGTGTTCTGTGTTATCCTTTGCTAAACAACAGCATTCTTCTGTCCACGATGCAGCATAACATACGTACTTCCAGACCCTGAAAACTATCCACCAGCATTTGAGGCAGCTGCTTTTCCTTAACTGGCAATTCAGGGTTGCATACACAAGAGAGAGATTCCATCTTTTCTTGTTAATAACCTACAAACAGAAGAAATAGGGAAAGACTCCAGGTATTCATTATGCTGTTACAACAGCAGGCAAAGGCAGGAATAGACATTCTGACCACTTAAAGTTTGCACACAGCACAACATTGACTAAGGACAACAGACTAGGATTAACACAAATTCCATAATACTGAATTTCACAGCCATAATGAGATCACTTATAAGACCTTATTCCCCCCTTACCTCTTTATAATCAGTAAGAGTAGTCTCTATGTTTGGCATTACAAAAAAAAAAAAAAAAAAAAAAAAAAAAAAAAAAAAAAAAAAAAAAAAAAAAAAAAAAAAAAAAAAAAAAAACAAACCCCAAAACCAAAGCAAATTATTTTCCTCTGTAGCCACAAGTCTTGTCTTTGCTGAAGATCCCTACCAGGGAGGTAGCAGTAATATGAGAAGAAAAAGAATAGTACAATATATATTTACAGCAGACCCCAAAACTCATACAAATACCACAACACTGTTGATAGCCAATTTTCTTCTTAAAATTCTTTTTCATAAGGATGGTATTTCTGGTGATTTACAACACTGCAGTTTGAGCATCTCCATGTTTGTGTGAGGATCTGGTTAACTGTTGCTGAACTTCTCTACTAAAATAAAAGTCAGACCATGAGATTTTAACTAAACAGTGTGGGGCTAATAGTTGCTTCTCAGGAAAGACACATGAATTCCTGTCACCAACTGGAACGGGGTGGAGTAGAAGAATCATAAAATCCTAGAATGGTTTGTGTTGGAAGGAACATTGAAAACCATCCAGTTCAAACTTCCCTGCCATGGACAGGAACACCTTCCACGAGACCAGATTAAAGCCCCATCCAGCCTGTCCTTGAATGCTTCCAGGGATGGAGCAACCACAGCTCCTCTGGGCAGCTTGTGCCAGGGCCTCACCACCCCAAATGCCCAAGCAAACAAAAAGAAAACCATTGAAATTATTCCCCAACATGTTTATGCCATTAACTGAAACACTGCATGTCAGAATGGGCATGCTCTGAATCCCAGGAAATTTGTTTTGGTCTTGGCAGCTAAAATGTTCTGAGCTCAGAGGGCACCTGCTATCCCTCAGGGAGAAAAGGTTTTGAGTTCAAGATTGAAAAGGTCTTCTAGCTCCCTTCAAGCTCTTGGCTCACGTATAAAATAAACTTTCACGTACTTAGAGTAAATGCACTTGAAAAGGTGAAAAGCACTGCACTAACTGTACTGAAATTGTAAAAATACCGTCACAAGTATCAAGGATGCAAAGAAAGAAACGAATTCATCAGTTCTGTCTCGCAGCTACAGGCTGGCAACTGGGTGTCCTAAGACCATTGCTCCACTGGGGACACAGCTCCACAAGCTGCTCGGGGCAGATGTTCCCCAGTGCTTATGACAAGACATCCTGGCTCCGTCACGGGTCTCAAACTGATTCTTGTAAAGCAGAGAAATAAATAAGTGCAGTAATGAAAACTTCAAGAGACTTCTGAGACTTACTCAGAAAATCTTGAGACTTACCTGCATGGATACAAATCCACCTTGTGACTGTCCTGACATGCACGTGCTCTCCTGTGATGCAACGAAATACAGATGCAGGTACGTCTGGGTGGGATTTGATTTGTTTCTGAAGTCCAAGAGCAACTCATAGAAACACCATCTATAGGGATTTTGAGGAGCTTCAAGCCACCTCTATCTGGGTGAAATGTCTTAACAATCCTAAATTATTTGATGCTTCGCAAAACATTTCTGTTCTTGTAATCCCAGAGTTAACCAGGACTGCTACATTAAATATCTTTTACAACTTAGGCACTTTGCTGCAATGAAAACTTGTTCTTACAGAAATATTTGAAACTTCTCCTAAATTTCAGTCTCAGAATTTGATTGGACATGCTAAATATGCATTTTACTTCCATTCCTGTGATACTGTCTCAGGTATGGAATAGTTATTGAGATATGGAGCATGAACTCAACCTGTGTGCAGAAATGCACACAGAGAAGCAGTTAACAGTATTTTTTTTTAGTTTGCACTAATTTTTTTCAGTTTTTTCTATATGATTTTCTTCTGTTTCCTATTTAGAAGAATCACAAGAGGTACCTCTAACCTGTTTCATTTTATTATAGCTTTACTCTCACAAGCAGAGACAAATAAATTTACCTTACATTATTCAAGGGCTGCATTCAAAATGAAGCACCAAATATCAATATCCAATCATATACAAGTCACTGTGTTCCTTTTGTCTCTTTGCAATGTCATATTTTAAATCTGTTTGAATCCTTCTAAAGCAATCACAGTTTGCAAGTACCTACAACAGTTTCTATAGTCAGACTTGAGAAAGAGGAGACATGAACCTGGGGAAGAGGCTCCCTATTCTCTGTGGTACACAAGTCAAATAGCTTGAAAATACTTGGCCATTTTCTCTATGTCTGACTATGAAGACAATAAAAACACACATTCCATCTGGTACTATAAGATTCCTTAAAGATTATGGGGTAATCAATCACCTTAAAATGAGAAGCATCCTAGAAATGCAGTAGGTTCCCCAGTTTTTCAATGAATGGGAAAAGTTTTCTTAAAAAAAGAATAACATATAACAGCCAAAATCAGTGCTACAACTAGTAAAAATATTGTTCTATCCCTCTCTCAAAAAAAAAAAAAAAAAAAAAAAAAAAAAAAAAAAAAAAAAAAAAAAAAAAAAAAAAAAAAAAAAAAAAAAAAAAAAAAAAAAAAAAAAAAAAAAAAAAAAAAAAAAAAAAAAAAAAAAAAAGATTCTGTGCTAAGATTACTCATCCAAAAACCTTTAGTTTGGCTCTCATCCCTACAAGAGTGATTTATTAATTTCTCCTTGGCAGAACAAAAAGATCCTTGGCTTGAGGAAGTGGCATTAGAAGTAAGCAGAATTCCATTTATAAACAACCTCAAACGCAAACTGTAAGCCTAGGACTACTCGCAGCTCTAACAAACAACCCCTGAACACGGAGAAAAGGCTTACCTGAGGTGGACAAGCTTGGAGTGTTCAAGCAGAAAACAGTCCTTGAAATACTGCCAGTCTAAATTTGAATCTCCCCTCAACCAAGCGTCAAGGTTATTCATACAAAGGTTATGTAAGTGCCTTCTAATGCTTCTGCAGCAAAGATGTGTAGGGACTTACATTGTTGTTGTTATAAAGCAATTGGATAGCTTGCTTGTTCTCTTACCTTCCTTTTTTGGGATCAAGGCCTTCATATTTAGGTAAAATAAAATAAAGGCAGCAAAAAAATCGGTCTTTATGGGCTCAAAGATTCAGCCCAGTACACCACCAAGAGGAGGGGAGGAAGGGGAGTGTTCTCTTTCTTGTCAGCTGTCTTCAAGTGGAGGTTGTGGAGCACTGATGCTTCAAAATACTCCAGATCCTTATAACAAATCTGTTTTGTTAAAAACTAGCAACATGGAATCATAAGAAACAGATATTTGAAGTACCTTTAAAAGTTTACTATGGATTATTTGATAAACCTTCTTCAAAGGGAATGTTTCCCACTGTTTCCAATGACATCAACAAGAATCGTACTACCAAAGTAAACCTTTTCTTAATTTCCACTTGGAAATTGTTTAAAATTCTGTCTGGAACAACAACAACAAAAAGGGCAAATTGAAATAATTTTGATTTTTTTGTAAAACAACGGATTTAGAGAGATGAATGATTACATAAAGTTTGGTTTTGTTGTTTGGGGTCTTTTTGGTTTTTTGGGGTTGTTTCTTTTTTTTTTTTTATTATTATTTTTTATAAATCTGAAGGTGATAGATGATGCCAGACTACAACTGTGGTTACAGTGATCCTAATACATGGATATACTCATCCTAGACATGACACCAAGCTTCATTTTGGTGCATGAGCTTCAGAGCCATGCTGGCGTTCAACACTAGGTCTGTGGCATCACTCACATCCTCCACGTGCCCTACTAGGAAGGATTCTCTGTGTGTAGACTTTGTGCTGGCTGTTGATTTTAGATGAATTTGACTCATGAAGTCCTAAGACAGAATCAAGAATGACAAGAAAAAAGAGGTCATTAAGATCACGCTGGAATTACAAGCAACTCTCCCCCCTCCAAAAAGCAAACAAACAAAAAAAAAGCCCAGCACTTGGCTGGATCTCTACAGTTTAAAGGCCTAGAAAACTTTTCCAGGTATGGGTCCAATATAACTATCTATCCCAGCTATTTTTGTTCAACCCTTTTGGTGTTTTCTGACATCATGAGTAATGAAATGGCAGCATTCTAGGAGTCTTCTAGAGGCTGGCCTGGATCCAGTAATTCAGGCCACAAAAGATCTGCCACTTTACTGATATCTGCAATACTCCTGGTTTGGACCTTATGAAAACCAAATGCAAGACAGGCTTGAAGTCCTGTCATTGATCTCCCATCCATCACACCATCACACCCAGTTCTGGGGAGACTTTAGAGCTCCCTCCAGAATCTAAAGGGGCTCCAAGAGAGCTGGAGAGGGACTTTGGACAAGGGCCTGAAGTGACAGGACGAGGAGGAATGGCTTCAAACTGAAGGAGGGCAGGGTTAAATTTGCTATCAGGAAGAAATTCTTGACTATGAGGGTGGTGAGGCCCTGGCAGAGGTTTCCCAGAGAAGCTGTGGCTGCCACATCCTTGGAAGTGTTCAAGGCCAGGCTGGATGGGGCTTGGAGAACCTAGTCTAGTGGAAGGTGTCCCTGCCCATGGCAGGGGCCTTGGAACTGGCAATCAATTTCTGTCTTAATAAAATTGCAATTATAGATTCTAATTGACATTAGCATAGGGTAAGGACATGCATGTTGTTGGGGTGATGGTTTTAGGCAGACATTGTTTTATGCAGAAGTAACAGACCAAATGAGAACCAGTGAAGGAAGTGGCCAGCCTGAAGAAGGAGAGCTGACTGAATCTGTAGAAATACCTTCAGAAAACTCCATGAAGTTTGCTTATGATGAGACTTTCCCAAAGACCATGGGTGTCATCTTCAGCTTCACATGGCTCCAAAAAAACACGGCACCCAAACTACCAGAAAGGTAAAAGCATCAGGATTTTAAGGAAAGCTTTCCTGCTGGTTCTGTGGGTACAGAAAGCTAAAAACCTGCCTGCCTCGATCAACTCAACTTCTCACAGAGCAAATCTTCCTTGAAATAAATTTGAAAGTAAAATCTGAATTAAAATCCTGACCCAATTTCCATTTTTAGCAAAACACTTCCTGGCATCACTGGGGCCAGGATTTGCCTTTGAGAGGCAAATGTTGATTCTTGTGCAAAGGTTAAGTAAATTTGTCCAGTTCTCCTCTCTCATGGCACTATTTTGAAGAACTTCTCAGGCCCTCAGTGCCACACAAGGTTGTCACCGTGGTCTGTATGTACTGGCAACTGTGTTTGGGTATTTTTTGGAGGGAAGCTGCAAATCTTAACAGTCACAGATGCCCTGACTTTGTTCCTCAGCTCAGCACAGCTTCCAGGGAGCAGCTCTCTCTGTGGAATGTAACCCCTGTGCAGAGAAGGTGTTTTTTCCATTTCTGAACATGCAAACCTTTATTTCCTAAGCAAACATGTCTGTAAATCCTTCTGCTAATGTGTTAACAATAGAGCAGCTGTAAGATTATGTGCTTTTGTTTGTTCCCATTACAATGCTGGACAGCAGTGATGGTGACAGAGGGGTCAAGTATGGGGGCTTCTGCTGGAACACATGCTCCTTTGTTTGCTTTATGGGTAATACTTGATGAATTAGATCAAATTTTGTCCTCTAGAGTGGAATTAGAGAGGCCAAATTCTTTTGACTCTGAGGTGACGAATACAAGTGATTTCTTTGAGGTTTTTTCTGTGGTCTCAGATTCCTTATCACCCACATGGTGAAGAATGGGACTTACCCCTCAGATAACACTTCTAATGATTGGAAGTGAATTACTGTGATTTTATCATGATTTATATGGTTTACATGGAAGCCTGTGCAATCTGCACAGGTGTACTGAGTAACACAATTTGACTTAATAAATTGGCTTAATTAGAACACATATTACTCGTTCTACCAGCGTAGTTTAGATGTGGACTATTTGTCATGTGAAACTGTTAAGAGCATGAATGAAAGAGAATCAAGTCTGGCAATTTAATTATGCACTGCTTTATGTTTTTCAGTGACTTAATCAACATGCCTGTATTATATCTGCCTCCAGCAGTACTGAGGTGCTAAGTCTGTTCAGAAGATAAATACAGCAAATATGCAAACTTGAACTTAGCAGCTGGACTAAATGCAGCACAGGTGCCTGCTGGTGTCCAGTGGCTGATTTTATATCACTGCATATCTAAACAGGTGTATAAATAAATCATGCTTTTTCAAAGAACGTTTTTATATCTGCTGCTAACAGGGATGAAAAGTCCTTGGAAAGCCACTGAAGAAGGAGCAGCCTCTGTCTGTGGAGTGAGACACATTTTGTGAAAGTTCAGACACAGCTGTGGTGAGTCAAGGGCTGGGTTATTGTGAGAAGCAAGTCAGTTCTGTCTGTCCAATGTATTTACATCGGAAGGTGCTTTAAGGTGGGCTCTCCACTGCTCAGTCTAGTACAGTGTATCCTGATTGCTGCTGGGGCCTTTATGTACTACTACAGCCAAGATCATATTCAAGATTTGTGCTTAGTCATGGAAGTGCTTCAGAAACCCCCATTTGCTGGAGTGAGCAACCCCTCCTGCTGATACTTCTGTCTGATATTTGTGCAATATCTGCTAAGAGCTGGGAGGGGTTTGCAACAGGCTCCCAGGGCAAAGCAATGGAGCAGCGTAAGGCCAATGTCAGGCATGTATGAAAACTGCACAGCCTCGTGCTGACCCTCCAAAGCAGCCTCGGCCCTTTGCACCCCTGACCAGCTGATTTTGTGGGGCTGCATACTGTCCCATCTGCAGCAGCAGCATCACACCCAGCAGCTTCTGGGCAGCACTCAGCTGGAGCAATGTGCAAGAGACAGCCAAGGCAGGCACCAGCTTTGTACCCGGTGCTCTTGTTTGCCTCATCTTCCTGATCACGCTGCCAGCTTCGTCTTTCCAAATGGCTTTCTCTTACCTCTAATGTCTTTGTTCAGGGTATTTGCTTCCCTCTGGTTTTATTTGCCTTTACTGCTCTCCCACGCAGTCTGATCCCAGCCTCTTAGAGGAGCACAGGCAAAATCACACCAATACATCAGAATAATCAGATCTGATTCCAGGGGCTCTCTTGGAGCCAAAGCACTGAGCGAAGGGCAATGGGCTTATTGATCACAGCAGAGCAACAGCTCTCTCTAGCACAGATTTGGCTCCTAGATAGACTCTAATATGTAGATTTGTTTTTTCTCACTGGCAAAAGTGATGTGTAAGTATTCTGCAGTTGATGATACAGGCCTGTTCGAGTTCGAATAAAGTGGAAACAATAAGGTTGAAGTGAAGTTCTTGCCTTCTAAAGCCGCATGACTGATCCTAATGCCCTGTCCTTTTTCTGTCAGTCAAGGCTGATTGGCAAAGCTTTTTAATTCAAGTCACTAAGCAGGATGATCAGCATTTACTTAGCTAGTGTTGATTTCCACTTGACCAGGATGCTTTGAAGTAAGATATGATCTTACAGGGCAAACCCTCTTACAAGGGATAAAGAAACTGAGAACTCCTCTATCTTCCTCTCTACCTCCTCAGTCCTAACGATTGTCCCAAGCAGCTCTTGGATTGGATCAGGGGGTTCCACAGGAGCTGGGCAGGCACCCAGAGAGGACCGTGGCTCTGAGGGAAGTGGGAAGAGCTCCCAGGGCTGGTTTTGTCTCACTGACTTCATAAAGCACATCCAGAATGTGCATACAACAGGGCAGAATGAACACAGAGAGTTTACTAATGATACAAAAACAAGCGATTTTTTTCCCTTGGGTACTATGTTTAGATCTCTTACGTGAAGTAAGAATTTGGGTGGGTTTTTTTTTCAAGAAAAGTAGAGATTGCTGAGCCCCTGGGAGCAGGCAGATCTGGGAGGGGAGTCTGGAGCTATGCAGGACCACTCTTAATGTTTCGTGGGGTTCAGGCCCCACCTCTAGCCAAGACTCCCACTGCCTCCAGTGCTTGGGAAGAACTCACGAAGCTGTCAGGGCAATAGTCTGGTTCTGGTGCCTTGTGCAACATGTCTGACTGCTACAGCCTTGCTCCAGCTACAAATATCCATCCTATTCGTTGTTCAAAACACAAGCTAAGTTCTTGTGTGCAGGACAGCAGTCAAAGATAGCTCAGGCCATTTGACACCCCCTCTCATTCTGACAGCAAAGCAGCACAAGCTCTGCCGTGTGACACCAGGCTGAGACATAGGGATGAGACAGGGGAGTTTACAGGATCCATCTGTGCAGGCTGGGAACTATTTCCTTCCCTTTGACCAGTTTGGGGCCAGCTGGGTCACGAGGAAGCGTGCCTGCCCCTCTGTGCCACCCGAAGATGTTAGATCCCTTGCAACAGCATCTGATATGGAGTGGCTTAACAGCATTCCAGGTCATTAAACTCAGCCCACCCACCAGCCATTTGTGTACAGGTCATGGATGCTCTAGATCAAGTGAATGCCTCTAAAATTTCTGTAGTTTTCAGCATTTGTATATGCAAGTCCAACAAATGAAAAACAGTGAGCGAAAAAGCAGGATTTCAGGAACTCTGTTGCAGCACAAAGGCTGGGATCCCATTTTCCTCTCTGCTCATTTCCTCAATTCATCCATATACACTCTGCCATGGGATCTGCGTTTGAGCACTGTCACTGAAAGTGCTTGCTCACCTCCTCCTTTCCAAATAATACCATTCAGCTATTTCTGTTTAGTGTACCAATGTATTCACATCCAACAAAGATTGTGCATCTCAGCTTATAATACACCATCTTAGCTTACAATAGTTTGGTACTACCATTTAAAGAAAAGTAAATGCCAAACAATAGCAATATTAGACTATTCTACTAAACCTGTGTGTACACTGATATTCCTGTTAGGCTACAAAACACATTATTAAGCACAGAAAGGCTATTGCACTAATGCCCCTTATAAAACCAGCCTGAGTTTGAATACTCAGAAAGCTGCTTATCTGTTCCTTTGGACTAAGAAGACTCAATGCCTTTCAATCATTAAGGGGGCTGAATTACGTCCCGCTCTAAACTTGCAAGTCAGAGAAGCCACAGACCTCTCCAAGACCTCTGGAAGAAGTAAAGCCCTTTAAAGCCCAGCTGAGCTTTTCAGAAAGAGCATTCAGCTCCAGGACAGATGCCTCATTTATTCGTTTTCAACCAAGCTGGTTTTCAAGCAATTTGAATTAATTCCCTTTATGGCCTTGGGCTTCCCAGAGCTTCAAGGAAAGCCCCAGACTGAAGAACTGTGTCATCCCAGGCAGTAACAGGGAGAGACTCAGCACCCAGCCCTGCGAGTGCAGGTTGGTCTGGCTCCCTCCCAGCATCAAACCACCAAACAACCTTTTGCAAGGGACATTTTTCTCACCTGAAGATTTGGAGACTGGGAGGCTCAATCTGCTAATTTAGTCCAACCTAATGCAGTCCTGTACTCTTGGAGGACCCTGCATCTAAGGTAATATTTTCACTGGCAAGCTTAAAAAGCATAGTAAATCAATACTGTGTATGTGGAACACCAGCCCTGGGTGACAACCAAGGTCCTGAAGGTTAAAGGACAACAGGAAAATACAGCAGACCTAAGGGATAGAGGACATATTTTCTATTTACAGATTTATGTGCCTGTCCTGGGGTGTGGGTTTTGTGGTTCTAATGAACAATGAAGAAAGCTATGAAGCTGAGCAGGAATGTGTCTGGTAAAAACCTGGCCTATGGAAGTCAATCCACAGGTTTTTGTAGGGACAGGATTTGACTCTCTGGCAGCTGACCTGTGTCTGTTGTTCTGTGTTAGGAGAGTGGCAGTGGCTGGATGTAACTGCTGTGCCCAAATATCTGCAGGACCTTCTCTGCAAGTGGCATCGGCTTTCTACAAGCTGCACCTACTCAGAAAGTTTTCCAAAGGCTTGGAAAAATGAAGGCATCACTTAAGCAGTATCCTCTCCCAGAGACTGAGCAAGAATTTGGAGCACATCAAGCATCCTGATGCACGCTGACATAGGACTGTGAGAATTTGCAATCAGTGCTGTAGATATGATTTAATACCCTTTAATATGTATCTCACTGTCACATCACAATGCTCTGAATTGAGGAGCTGTAAGTGTTGTATTTTCATGTGGATAGCCTGCATCTCAAACAACTCACACCACTGCAAGAGAACTACCCTTTCAAACAAGCACTTAGCTAATCTGCATCCTCAGGTAACCCAGGGTCATCTCAGAGTATCAGTTATGTATGTGGAACCACAGGTATAGGGTGGCAAGTAGCTGTCCCCTCCTTCATCTAAGCCTTCTGCAACATGCATTAAAGGCTATTAAAATTCTTTACATATATACATTGACTATATGAAATATAATATGCAGATATAATGTTGTGTATTTATGTTTACTAAAACAACACAGAGAAGTAGCAAGAAAATTTCTTTCATTAACTTTTCCTTAAAAAAAATTGCTGTGTGTTTATTTGTATATTGACATCCAATAACACAGTGAAAGCATTGCAAATAACCCCATATAACCTCTATACCAAAAAATATCTGATTTGAACTGTGGCTCAGCTTCCATGTTGGGGGCCATGCATAATTTGGGTGAAATGCATAGGCTATGATAAACAGCAATGTGGGTTATCGTAGCTGTCCCTTACAGCATTTAGATACACCTGAAGTTCTTTACAGGATACTACTGATGGGGTGCCAGAAATACAGAATATTTTGTATGAAACTTGCTACACTTTCAACATATATATTTATTCAGAGTCAGCTAGTGTCCAAAATCCAGGTGAATTGCTCTGGTTTGTGGGAGGCAACAACTCCCAGGCTCCATTTTCAGCTCTGAGACTTCTGGGTTGGTTTGGCTTGGTCAAGGGCAAATCACCTGAAAATCTCTCAATTTGAATTGTTCATCTGTGCAAAAGCTGATGATAAAAGTAGTCTATCTCATAGAATGACAGTAGACATAATTAGCTAACATTTGCCTAGTCATCTGAAAGCTCTTTCTAAGTGTGGTGCTTGCCAGACTGTCCAAAGAGAGAACATTGTTCAATTCGAGAATATTGTTCAATTTAAAAGAACAGAAATATACAGAAGTTTAAAAAGTCCTGAAAGTTTGCAATAAAGGGGTCTGACATTCTCGAAAGAAAAGATGGGAAAAAATATTTTATAGGTCACGTTGCATTACGCAAATGTGAGAATCAAGCAGAGAAATCTTACTGAAGTGCACTAAGAAAAGAGCTGGATGGGCTTCTAACACGGGGGAGAAAAAAGTTTATTGTTTAATGCCAATTTAACAAGCAGAATCTTGGTAGAACATCAGTTCTTCAAAGTCCTATATGTGAAAAAAAATTAATGGAAGGTGTTTCTGGATTACAGTAAAAAGGACCATTCAATCACAGCGCAGTGGTGTCATCCTCTCTTGTGACTTGATCTGTTTCTGCCATAACCCCACTCCACCTCCCTGCAGCAGCCGAGGCTTTGGCGCTTTGCTTTTTGTGCATACCAACAGAACCTCACTGGGTATTAAATCCTACCTCAGGTCTGAGATTTTAAAAGTGTGTATCAGTGTGCACCATTTCTGAGAGTCTGTTTGCACTAGTAAAGCCCCTGGTGTTGGATTACAGGGATGTTTGAGGGGTAAATAGTAATTATAATCATAATAATAAATCTCCAGTAAACCTGTCTAGGATAATGACTGGTCTTGTGGGTGGTCACTGAAGGCAGGGCCCCATGTGACAACATCCCCCCCTCCTGTGCCATCCCAGCATGTGCTGTTGGCTGTTGGACTACCTGCGTTTGGAACCGAAATGTGGGCCAAAAATGGCAGAGTGCAGCACAAAAAAGAGGATGTGATTTGGCCCTGCAGATGTATTTCGGACTACTCATCTCTAGCATAACCATCTGTTGGATCATTTTACAGCTGTGATGGTTTACTGGTGACCGGCTGACACTGGCACTGCAGGGATTTGATAATAACAGTTTTTCTGTGTATCTGTGGGTGGGTAAAAGAGCTCTATTTAAACACCACGGCAAAGGGAATAAATTTTTAAATCAATCATTTTCTTACTACTTGTAGGATCATCTTATTGTAAAAGACAAAAGAAGTGATCTCTAGGCTTAAGTTTGCTGTTCAGAGATTACTTTGGCTATTCTGCTCAATTTACTCTGTTGAAGCTGCTGAAATTGTCATGTCCAAATGTCAGTTAATTCTGACTTTGGAGTTGCAGCTCTGTCCAGGAACTCCATGGTTTCTGCACTGTCAGTTCCTGTGCAAGGCACATCAGACAAAGGACAGTGAGGAATTTTTAAATTATAGAATTGTGGTTTATTCCAACAACAGAGGAAGGAGAGAGGGGGAGAGAAGCAGATTGGATGGGCAGTTTCAATAATAGGAGACTCAATCTGGGCAGAACTTCCATCAAGGCACATTTGGAGGCGGCGTGTAATGGAGATGACATTGATTTTCCTCCATTTACTGTAAGTTAACTGAGAGTAAAATTCCAACAGAAAACCTAGAAATGCTCATCACAGAAGCTATATTTAGGCAGACCCACTGACGTGATGCCATTGAATAAAATAAACATTCTGGAGACAAGCAGTCCTGAGAGACTTTCAGCTCCATCCCCACGACATGAGCAAGGGGAATGCATTATTCCCAAGCCATCTACAAAACCTTTATTGTAGGAACCTACAGAAAAGTAGGCTACTGGGCAACAACCTGGGCAAAATGGGAGGCATCTCCCTCAAATGCAAAGATTTTGTCGTTTCCTGCTAAAACCAAATGCCTGCTAGTTGGCCAGAGCACAGCTCCTCTAATTGCTCCTCCACTTCTAATGGGATAATTTATAGCTCATTGTCAATAGAAAGAACACCAATTTGTTTGCTGTGAAGGCTGGAAGAGATGAGTTTTGTCAGAAGTCTGGGTGATTTTTGGGATCAGGGAGCAGCTGCTTCTCTAATGTCTCTGGCGTCATCTCCTGCATGAAACTAAGCCGTGCATGAGGTCCAGCTTCCTGGTCATGGAGGTATCATCACAGTGTGTGCAAGGGTCTGGTTTTAACGTGGAGCACCCAAAGCTTTGTACAATTGCCTTTGCTGAATTCCCTGTTGCTCCTTTCCCACTGGCGAGGGACACCTTTCCCCAAAAAGATGGCTCCCAAAGTCCTGGGGGAAGAGAGCAGTGCCCCGAGGGCTCTGAGGGGTTTTAGGTCCTGCTAGGCAGTCATGGAATAGTCACTTAACTCCCCTCTAAGTAGGAGTGATGATGCTTTCCCTCCTCACAGACTGCCCGTGACACATGCTCTGTAAATATTTAGTATTTGAGCCAACTAGTGCTTGCCAGAGCGGCAAAGGTGAATAACATATGTGCAAACATTGCATGCAGGAATGCAGCTGAGAACACTGTTTATTTTTATGAGCTAACACTGTCCCAGATTTCATCTTCTTTCTCCTTGCACAGCGTCCCCACTGAAGTCAGCCTCCATGGGCTCTTCAGCTGCATCAGCTCTCACTGCCCTGAGTCTGCAGTGAAGGGAAGGTTGCAACAGCAAATCCTACTGCCAATAGAGCAGCCTGTTCTCTCTACCCAGGGTGCCCACTTATGTGGCCCCTTTACCCTGGGGAGGGTAAAGGGTGTGTAATGCATTAAAGGTATAGAAATTTAGCAGGAAAGAGTTGAGTTCCAGCTGGTCCTCAGACATGAGTAGGGTTGGCTGCGAATGGGCCTAATTTCCCATTCGAACCAATTCAGCACTATAGGTCTGGTTGAGAACAGTAAGAAAAAGCACAATCCGGATTTTGAAACTGTAAGTTTTATTGAAACAATATGTTTTATGGAAATAACAGGACATCAGGTTCAGGATTACTGGGGAAAAATACCCTAACTACCTATTACTGACTTATCTATTTCCTAGGGATAAATATACTAACTGCGTAATAGCTACTTCTATATTTGCTGGGAACAAGTGCCCTAACTATGTATTAATTACTTACCTATATACTGGGGAAATATACACTAACTACAATGAACTACTTAGATATTAACTAGTGCTAATATATACTCTTCATTCATCACATGTGAGTCCCAGGAGCAGAACTAGCTGTCAACGAACGCGAGCAGGAGTTGTTTGAGCCGATGTCGGAGGCAAAGGTACTCTTGCATGGCCTCTGTGTGGGCTTCTGGATCCTGTGTCAGGTGCCAGAAAAGGTTGGGTGGCTTAACCTTTCGCAAGTCTGGAGGCAGGTTGATCTCCCCTGGGATTCTCTGGTTGCCTATGACAAAGCTGTACAGTTGTTTCTTCTGCAGGGAGCAGCACAGGTAATCCAAGCTGTCCACCAGCCGCTGCAGGAAATCCCTCCTGCACCACTGGGACACGGGTATGGTGTTCAGGAGGTGCATCACCACGGTCTTCAGGATATAAGTGGAAAAGGCTCTGCCCTCCAGAGCACGGGCCAAGAGCTGCAGGCATTTGAGGTGGCAGCTGTCCCGTGGAACCTGCTGGGCAATGTGCCTGAAGAACTTCATCTCTGCCACGGCGTAGGTCTCCATCCACACTGTGCTTGGGGTGAAGAGGGCCTCTGTGGGCTGGCTGCTCACATAGATATCTGAGTCTCCTCGCTGCACCCCAAACAGCACTTCAACCTGTAAGCTTTCTGCGCCTTTGGTCAGGCTGAATTTACAGGAGCGGCTGGAGGGAATCAACTTTAAGTGCCAGTGGTAGGACTGAGACAAAAGCAACCAATTTGCTTTCATCAAAAGGTAGAACCATTGGGTAGTTTTCTCCACATCTAGGTAGGAACCAGTGCAGAGGTTGTATAGAAGGCTGAGCTCCTCATTCCTCCTCAGCTTTTCCTCAGGGTTGTGGAGAAGGCACAGCACTTTCTTCCCCTTCTGCTGCCTTCTGCAGCTGCAGACCTGCTGCACATGGACACAGAAGTACTTTCCTGGCATCTTTCCTGCAGTGTCTGGCTCCAGGTGGAAGGCATGCCCTGTGGGAGGATTTAGGGGTACAAGGACACGGTACACAACATCCTCCTTGCAGGGACTCCAACCTTCAAAGGCACTGCCCACCCCGATGGCTCGTTGCGGCACTGGGTAGGAATGATTTGCGAAGCGGTTTCCAAAGGCACGTGTGATGCCATCTATCAGGTCAGTTACTGTGCAACCTCTGTCCAGAACAGGCCAGCGTATGCGCTCCTCTATAATCCTGCAAAGCATACTTGCAATATCTTGCTCTTCATCTCCATTTGCACCGTATTTTCTTTCTTCTCTTCCAGCAGCATTGTCTTCTTCCACATTCTCATTGCCAATAACTTTATCTTCATTTTCATCCTCAGTCTCACCTTTTCCTTCATTTCCAAATTCCTTTTCTTTATTTGTGTCACCACGGCTACCATCTTCTGCATTTCCATCCTTGCTGTCTTCCTCTACATTTGCATCATCCCTTTTTGCTTCTTTCTTTGCCACAACATTGTCTTTTTCTTCATCTTCCTCCACCTCCAAGTTGCTGCTGGCATTCTCCCCTGGTGCACTGCTGTGAGACTCACAGCTCCTTTTCTGGCGGATAAACCACAGTGCCAAAAGAAGGCCCAGGACTCCAGCAAGAGCCCAGAAGTTCTCCTGCTGCAAGACAGCCCAGAGCAGGGCTCCCCAGGCCCTGACAGTGCGCTCCAGGCTGCTCTGCTCCAGCTCCTGCAGCAGCCGACTCATCTCCCTGTTCAGGAACTTGGCGCGCAGCTCCATGCGCACACGGGTGGCCTCATCCAGCTCATCACTCACCAGCTGTGGGTATTGGATCAGGGTTTGCACAAGAAAGACAATGACTATTAAGGCCTCCATGGCCTGTAGACGTAGGGAGAAAAGGGGTTAAGTGGGGCTGAAAGGGAAGGAAGGAGCTAGAGGTGGGGGGGAGGCGTGGACGGGAGCTGCAGGAATGTTGGGGCAGGTAGGAGAGGGCCCAGGCAGCTGACAAGCAGCAAGTCCTGTCCCACTGCCCCTGCAGCAGCACCGTTCCGTGCCCAAGGTTGCTCCTGGATTCAGAGTGAGAACCACTCGCTCAGGTGCAGCGTTTCTGCTCCGGCCCTTGTCCAGAGCAGTTTCCCGCCTGTGCGCACTCGTTGCTCGCCCAGGCTCTACTGGGGCAGCGCTACCTGCTGGGGTCACTTACAGCTGCCCCCATTGTGGCACGACCCCTGTGATGCCATAGGTACCAGAGCACATCACAGCCAGGCCAGCCCCGCCCTTTGTTCCCACCCCAGCTCTGTGACTCATAATGGCCCCTGGGCAACCAAAGTCCAGACATCCCCAAAAGGCAGACCCACCGCTCTGGAACGGGTCCCCAAGGGGTCCCATTTACAAAGAAAGCAGGCAGAAGCCCCCCCAAACCCTTGTCAAACCTAAAACTGGGTGGCGTGATCCATGGGCGCTTTGCTCCCTGAGATCCCCTCCTGTGAGTTGGGATCGGTTCCTTTGGTGCTCCTTTGGTCCTCTCTTCTTGTGGGGGTCTCTTGGGGCCTTTGATACAAGGCCGCAAGTTTGGTACAAGTTACAAGGAGGCCCTTTTTTGATGACTGACTCAAGGCAATGCAACTCCTTCCCTTGACTTCCTTCCTTCTTGACCTTTCTATAAATGTAAAGCAAAGTCTGCCTTTGTTGTCCGTGCCGTGTCTCAGGACATGGTGAACTGTACCCACTGGGCTCAGGCTGCCAGGTTATTTTACTCTCAGGTGATTCTGGACCTCAGATGATCAAACAAGTGCTCTGGTGATTTTTTTTTTTATGGTGTCATGCGAGTTTGGCCCTTCCTGTCATTCCCTTAAGAAATACTGACTCTGTGGGGAGGGCCTGTTCCTGTGTCAGTGGTGTAACAACTGCAGTTAAACCCAGTTCTGTCCCCACTGTGCAGCTGACCAGCTTGTTCACAGGCCTGCCCTGATCGCGTTTCCTGCTCCATGCAGTACTCAACAATGAAAACAGTGATTTCTGAAACATGGATACATTGCAGATACGATGGGACAGTTTCTAGATGGAAAACGGCTTGATTTCTTATGCCAGAATCCCCCTTGTGCATTTCTTCGTCATCACAACAGAAAATTATTTTAATAAATTAAAATTTTTGTCAATAGAGAAAGTTGAATTTCTTTGCCAAAGGGACACCACTGCTCTGAGCCATTGCACATACTCCTCTGTTGTAGTCTGGCTTCTATGCCATTCCTGTTTCTATCAATTAGACCATAAAATCACAAAATCCCAAAATATGCTGAGCTGGAAGGGACTCACAAGAATCATCAAGTCCACCTCCTGGTCCTGCACAGGACCATCCCTAATAATCCCTCCAGAGAGCGTCATCCAGACACTTGAACTCTGTTAGCCTTGGTGCTGTGAACACTGTCCTGGGGAGCCTGTTCCAGCACCCAACCACCCTCTGGGTGAAGAACCTTTTTCTAATATCCAACCCAAATCTCCTCTGAGATAAATTCAGGCCACTGTTTCACACAGACAAGGCTGGCCCTTTAACATGACTTCATTCCAATGCAGGGCTCTGCAACAAAAAGAGAGTTAGAGTGTAGAGCTAAAATGGAAGTGTAGCTTTTCTTCAGACACCTGAAGCCAGGGATCACTTCTCTCCACATATTTGATCACTGGGTGGCATAATAATGACTCCCTGCTCTGTGAAAGCAAAACTCCTTTTGCATTCTGTTTTAAAAGGTAAATCTTTAGTATCTATCAAACCTCTGTACAGCTAAGATAAGGTAAAGCAAAAGTATGAACCACTCTCTGCCTTTGAATAAGGATTTGGCTCCCAAGTATAAAAATTCCACAAAACTATTCTTAAGACAACTTAGTGCACTCTGCCTATGCACTTCAATGAGATTATTATTTGAAATATTCATATATGCAGTAGCTGTAGGCACTTCTGAGAGAGATGAGGTGACTGAAGCTCATGTTTGCTTCCAAGATGACCTGAGCTACATATGGCAAGCAAAGGAGGAAGATATGACCATAATGGAAGGATCCTGCACCAATAGAGTCCTTGGTCTGTGCACCCTCAGTTGAAAGAATCTGTTGACTCTTGATCTAAGTACTTTTAAGGGGTCCTATTTATGTGGTCAGCAAGATTTTGCAGTTACAGATATAGGTTCAAGGAGTTCACTCAAAGTACATTAAAGACTATCAGGAATGTTTAAAAGCTGCTGTACAAGAAGTCAGTCTTTTCATCTTAGAATAAGTGTGGTTGTACTGAGTCTGACTCTGAGCTGTTATGTTGCTTACATTATTCTTAAAAGAGGAGAAACAGACTGAATAGCTGGAAATCAGAAAAAAACCTCATAAACCCATCCATTAGCTGGAGATTTGGGCGAGAAAGGCATTTCTAATATACAAATCATTTGAGAAATGTTTGTGGTATCAACTGGAAGAGGGACTAATCATAATAATTGGGGAACTCCTCAGGAAGGTCTTCTGCAAACCATTTTTCTGTGTGGGTAATTGAAATCCAGTTTACCACATTAGGTATCTTACCTAGTCCACTGGATCACTTAAGGCTTCTTTTTTGATGCAGTTCCATTTAAGAGCCCACTGGTCAAAGCTCTTATCTAAGGTTTGAGGCATTAAATTCAAGTGAGTACCAACCTGGCAGAACTGAATAATTATCTAGTATCTCCTTAGAAATGTAGTAATTATTTCCATTTCCAACCAACCAATCTTGATTTAGATTTAAGTTAAAAGCCCTTTGTACTAAAGGCAGTGAAAAATAAAAATAAATATATGCACAAATCCCACTGATATGTATCTTCTGTCCCTTTTGACATGACTTCACCAATGGAAAGGATTTTGAACCAAACAGAGATGAGCTCTATAGAGTTTTGACACAGACTTTGGAGTGATCAGTGTTTTGTATGTTGGATAGGACTCTGAACCATGCACGTTGGTAGGAAAGTTTTATTAGAGCAAGGGAGGGATGACACCATTTACATAAATCCTTGGCAGTAATGAGAATGATCATGCCAGAAGTGCCAGACTGGTATCACCTTCCTATTTTTCCTAAGTTCCCAGTGAGGATGACCTCTTGCAAATTCTGCAGAGTGTGTAAGCCCTGTGAGTGTTTTAAACAATATAGTTTTAATCTAATATAACACTGCAAATGGTGAAGAGCCTGTAGGCTAAGAGGCAGATCATTCAAATGTAAAAACAAATTTGACTGGAGTCTAAACAATGTTGGCCTCTGCTGCAAAGTATAGCTTTCTTTTGACATGGAAAGAGAGAATGCATTTTGCCAAAAGGGAATTAGCTTGGAAAGCCTCTGTAAATGATACTGTGATGAAAATAAACAGTGCCCTAACCTTTGTTTCACAGTTGTGCATGAGGAACCTAACAGATCATGCCTCATGTCATGAGTGCTCATTAGCTTTTGGCTGCAGCCCATGTCTTGGCCTCGGGGACCTCATGAGAACTAAATCACTGATGTCAATCATTTCTCTCCATGATGACACCGAAGTTCTTTGCAGTGAGATGCCCCTGGTGTTTGTAGCATCCTTGCTAGTAAATAATCATTTCTGGAAACGCTCGCTTGCCTTTACACTTGTACTTTGTCATCCATCATTTCTCAGCTTTCGCTTTCCTCACCTGTCACCATGCTTCAATTTCCCTCTCCTCTTTTTTTATGGGTTTGAAGGTTCACAGTGATTTGGTCTCATTCATCCTTAACAGTATGTCCCTCTGCTCTAACTGCTTTTGTCCTGGTATCAGTATTTCCCTTTTTTCCATGTAACTCTCCCAAGGGAAAATGGACTGAGCTGCAGCAATTCCATCTCCCTGTTGGGATGTGAAGAGTCAGTGTTTTTTGCTAGAAATGGCCATTTAGACATTTCTCCTTCTCCCTTTATGTGACAAACTGCTCATTCAGAGTTCTCACTGGTTCTGGATCAGCCTCCAATTCAAAGGTTAGCATGAGGGGGAATTAATTTTTCATAGGAGCTAATTTGATATATAACAGCATTAGAAGAAGCTGGGATAAAACTTCCTCCTGAAAAGGAGTTACTGTCTCCAAGTTATACAAAAATAAGAAAAATTCCAAACACTAAAAAAACCACCAAAGCCCCAAAACCAAAACCACAACAAAAAAACTTCCCATAAAAAATTACATGGTAATCCTTTTACATAATACTGAAGTTGAGACAAAAATCTGCAGGTATAAGAAAACTAAAAGAAATAATACTGACACCAAGAATCTCAGAGGTCTTTCAGTGAAAAATTTGACTGATAAGTAGTTCCAAATAATATTTCAGCCTTAATTTTTATAAATTGAATTTCTTTCCTTTTTGTTGTTCAATAATTCTAAGAGTTCCCTATTTATTAGAACATATTTATATACCGTACTATTAAAATACCACACATCAGACCAGCTGGAAGAGAAGAAATAATAAGAAGGACAATGGACTCTTTATTCCTTATCAGTTTTTTCAATCAGAGTAGACTAAAATTTGTTAGGGTTTCCAGATTTTCAATCCTGGAAATTTTATTGCAAAAAAGATAAGGTTTTTGCAAATTTACACATTTTTGAAGGTCATCTATTTTCTCAGATAAGGTATCATTTTGCAGCACTGAACAAGTCACTCTTTCTTTCTTCAAAGAGCTGGTAACTTGCACAGAAAATTGTTAGGTATTTCCAAATAATTTGAGACCTCACCTTCTGTGCAGAATTCTCCTGAGAAAGCTCTTTAATTATGCCAACAAAGAAAAAGTAGTAGCAGCTGCAAAGATTCATGATAAATGATTATGTGTTTTTAAATAAAGTATTTTTGTCTTTAAAATATCTGCTTTCCAACAGGTTTTCTGGTAATGGTTTCAGTGTAATTATTCTAGTTTTAAGAAATGTTGTGTCCAGTGAGAAAGGAAAAAAAATCTGGAAGTGGGTTCAAAATTAAAAAAACCTGTAATAATTTGATACATATCTAAAAATGGGATTCTTTTTTTGATTCTTCAGTAAGAAGTGCCAGATACTGATTCCTTAATTATTTCTTCAAGATTCTGATTTTGGTTACCACTTGCATCTTCTCTTGAGTTCTCTGTAGTGACTATTATTTTCTAGTGTTTCTTAGGAAAAGCATAGTAATATTATCAGATGTGTAGTCACTCACATAGCTTAAAAGTCACTGGATTTCCAAGGAGTTTGGAAAGAAGATATAAATTCCTAAAGATTGCATTCCATAATCTATATTTCAAATGGAATCAGTACAAGGATTATAATAGAGGAAATTTGAAATTGCTTGGAATTCATAATTGCTTTCAAATTAACTTTTTAAAAATGATTTTATTTTTATTTTTATTTTTAGATTCTAAAGGTCCAGGAAATAATACAATAGCACAAGCTATTCTGACCACCTTCATAAGAAAGGGTGAGGAATTGCACCCATCTACCTCTGAGCTCAGTAAATTGTATTTGCACAAAGCATAAATGTACAGTAAAAACAAACCAGTCAGAGCTCAAAATCCACCAATAAGCTGAACAAAATCCCCTCTGCGTGGATGAAAAAATGTGTCAGAATATAACTGAGAGTATAAAAACCCCTGCCACAATATTTTTAAGTAATCACACAGCTGCTAGGATTAATCTTTAGCATTACCAAACACTTACTAGTAATAAGCTGGACTGTTGCAGCGGGTTTGTTTTTGTTTTTGTTTTTGTTTTTTTTTTTTTCCTTTTGAAAGCACTTACATGATGATGTATTAACCACATAGTGTGTAAACTACACCCTGAATATACCTCCCACTGGACCAGGTTGCTCCAAGCCCCATGCAAACTGGCCTGGAATACTCCAAGTGATACGGCATTTGCAGCTCCTCTTGGCAATCGGTGCCAGTGCCTCAGCACCCTCAGAGCCAAGGATTTCTTCCTAATACCCCATCTAACCCTGCCCTCTGCTAGTGTGAAGCCTTCCCCCCTTGTTGTATCCCTCCATCCCCTTATAAAAGTCTGTCTCAGCTCTCTTTGTAGCCCCTTTAGACACTGGAAGGCTCTCCAAGGTCTCCCTGGAGTTTGGTATGATGGTGTCTGGTGGTTAGGAGTTTCTAACCATCCAGAAAGTTGAGTGTAAGATATTCTGACCACCTCTATAAGGAAGGCTGAGGATAGTACCCACTTATCCTTGTACTGGACTCAGTAAATAACAGAATAAATAACTCAGAGGTAACAGGACCCAAAGCTTGGCTTATATTTCAAGATACACATTTTGTGCATCTCCATTGTCATGAACTGAATTTTCACTTTCCAAATGGTACCTCCTTGCAGATTTAGTACCTCATGTTCTACCTAACATTTGCAGATTGGCCAATTCATGTCGTGCTCTCTGGAGCCTTCTCGTCTCCAGGTTGAACAATCCCAACTCTCTCAACCTGTCTCTGTAGGACTGGTGCTCCAGCCCTAAGGGGACAGTGGAAAATGGATTCTTGGGCTCCTCAGCTGTCCAGTAGTCTGACAGCAACACACTGGACAGCTTCCCCACCCCTATGCCGGGCACCTGACCCAGTGCTGGTGATTAATTCAAGCTGCAATGACTTTTTGTCTTGCTCTTCTCATGTGTAGGGTGGCGGAGTGGGGCTGATAAGCTGGTTTGTGAAGTGCCAAAAACAGAGGATTAGGGAGTTTTACTCTGGACTGTGCAACGGGAGGGTGTCATTCCTGCGGAGCAGTTTACCTTGGGAGGGGGCAGTGGAGATTATCTGTGCCAAACTGCAGCACGGGAGCTTACTATGAATTAACTGAAATCAATTACAAATGTCAGCATCAATTAAAATGGGCCATTCTCAAGGAAATAAAAAAAAAAATCTCACTGAGCCATTTTCACTGGATTAATTTTATCAGTTTAAGAGTAATTAAATCACTCTGTGATTTTGTTTTGTTTTGTTTTGTTTTCATTTTCCTGCAGTGAGACCTGCCGAGCGCATCCCAGTGCTAGGATTGCTCGGCAGAAAATTGGATCCTCACTGAAACAACTGTCATCAAAGATGTCTGATTCTTCAGTATGGAGGCTAAATGTATTGAAAATAGGAAAGATTTTTGGTAAAGTCTTAGTGTTCATTTTTTTTTGACATTTCTAGTGGAGAGGGAGGAAATTGCTCAAGCAGCTTCTGCGGTTCTGTCGGAGCAGGCCTGTCTGTAGCTCGTTACTCGCACTGCTTTTCTGTGCCACGAGATGTCCCTCCAAGTCCACTTAAGGCAAAAACTTCCGTTTGTTTCTACCTTGAAAAAGGTGTTTTGGCTTAGCCTTAGACTTCCCTATTCAGAGGTGCTGTATTACTCAAAGACATATATATATATATATATATATATATATATATATATATATATATACATTTATATATATCCATTTATATATATCCATTTATATATATACATATACATACATTCATATATATACACATATACGTACATACACACATTTATATATATATACACGTAAATGTACCACTTGTTTTAGCAGAAGTCTGTAACAAATTAGGTCTATGCATCCGAATATGTTCTCCTGAATTACCATATCATAACAAGCATGTAATAGAACAACTTGAAATGAATGCTCTGAAAACTGTGCACACTTTCTAATTCAAGGAGAAAAAAGAAAAACAAAACAAAACAAAACAAAACAAAATATCTGATGTGAGTTTTCTCCAGAGAAATTTTTATGTAATTTTGCTTAAGTATTCTGTTCCCTTTACATCAGATCCTGCAAGAGAGAGGGTCTTGTTTAAAAGCAAATTACTTGTTTTTTCTTTCCTTTTTCCTTGACAAAGAATGTCAGTAAATTAGTTTAGGCAGCAAGGCCAACTGATACCATTCTGTGCCCGGTTTAATATTTTTTAAACAGAAATTGAATGAACAAGCATTAAAACTGGACATTGCATCCAAGTTCAGATGTGCATTGGTACTATCAGTAGCAAATTGCAACTGGTTTTGTTTCTGAGTATCTAAGGGGAGTGATTCAGTACTGGCAGTGAGGAAAGCCAATTGATCTAATTTGGGTATAGGGATTTCTGTTTGAATGGAAAGCACTCCTATCTCACCAGAAGGGAATTATTGTAAAAATCAACCCTTTTGCCCTTTTTTAGGTAACTAAATCATCTCACAGTGACCTGCTCTGGCAGCCTAAAATCTGTGTGCATAATATTCCTGATCTCTTTAACTGCAGCAAACATGCAGGGCAGCATTACAATATTAATCATTAACTCAGCTCATTAAGAGCTTGCTAATATTACCGCTACATAATCTTGTGGTGGTTTATAAAGCCATTAAAATGTATATTTGCCTGTACAGTATTTTAAAAATGTCTGGCAGCAGTTGCTAGGCTTCTCTTAATGTAAAGGATTTTCAAACCTATCTCAGACTGAATTAATCATTCTGAGTGTGTTATCTTTCACCTTCTGCTGTGGCACATTCTGCTCTGATTCTGCTAATGCCTTTAAGTATAATTTAAAATAATTTCATAGCATGAGGAAAGCAACTGTTTAGGTGCTGATGGCGCTTTGCTGCTGTACATTTACTTTAGGAATTGTCCTTGTATGTTTGCTGACTGTCACGGAAACTTTTGAAACTGATGTTCTTCACGATCTCATGGATCGCTGTGTGTCATAGACATGTGTTTCTGTCTCTGCTGATGTTGATATTTGATGGTTTCACAAGCATTGCTAGTCAGTCATTATTGTATTTGTTTCCATTAAAATCTCAATCCTTTAAAAAATACCGTTTGTAATCTATGTGCAGCTTTTTATCTGCTTCTGCTTTGTATCACTGGGATATTTCTGACTTTCACTGCGTCACTTTTTTAATCCAAGTGCTTCTGGAATCATCTCTGCAAACCGGTGCATATTTAGATGAAATGTCAGATGAAATGGCAAGAATCTGTCATGGTAGACCTTGTGTAAATGTTTAAGAGAGATTACATTTTAGAAACTAGTCTCTCTATGCTTCAGCATTAATAGAACTGTTATCACTTCAGCTTTTAGTATCAGGTAAGATATATGAGGTGGTCTTTTGGTGTTTTTTTTTTCCAAATAATTTTATCAGTAGAAACTTTCTGATGTGAAATGCCCTTTAAGTGTTTAAAATAATAGATTTCCACTTAATCACCTGGAAAATGTCACCCCTTCAGCTGTTACTGGAGGCAGTTGTGAAGGAAGACTCAGATGATTTTGTTTGGGGATAGCTGTTGAAAGTCTGCAAGGAGATAAAAAAAACCCATAAACCAATAAAACTTCATTAGTGCTTCTGGAAACAATAGGTAAGGCATTACTTACAAAATGTTTTACTGTTGCAGTGACTTCTTCAGCCAGCTCTGGACAGGATATTGTGTTAACAGACAGAAATGAGCTCAGCATTGATCTATAAATTAGCAGTTGCCTAGTGACTCATGGTCTTGGCTCACTTGCTTTATGCAAACAAAAAATAGCACTATGCAGTAATGGATTTGTGCCAACTTTTTTGTTAGGGTCAGTGTCCCAGAGCTGACAGCCATTTTTGACATAAATTTTGACAGGGAGAGTAACTTGAAAATGGAAAATGTCAATGACAGCAGGGAATTGTTGAGAAACCATCAGCTAAGTACCTACAGAGGAATGTTGCTGCAAAAACACTCCAAGATAAAAAAAAAAACAACATATGCACACAAATTATCAATGGAAATATATGAAAATAAGCAGTGTAGAATAAAATAGAATTTGCAGAGCACATATTTACTGCGTTAGAAATTGGTTTAAAAGCAGATCTTAAAATGGGAAAAAATAATATTAATTATTATTGACCAATTGAATGAAACTGTGTAATCATTTTATTGGGCATCTAAATGGTAGTATAAGTCTCTTCCAGTTACATCTGTGAATGGCACAGGCTTATTGAGTTGTAAGTAATGAAGTTACACTGGCAAAATTATTTGAATCACCTAATTAAATGGTGACAGTCCAGCAACATGCACTTCAAAGCAGGTAATGCAGTCTGACACCTGCAGCTACACGATGAAAAATTCCACCTTGAAATGCGTTGGCTCAGGAAAGGGGTATAGAGTCAGCCATAGCAAACTGCTCCAGCCTGAGCTCCTCCTGTAGTGCTTTACTCAAATTAACCAACGTGATCTATTGGTTTATCAAGTGGATGAAGACAGAGAAAAAGCCAAAGATGGGGTTTTTCTTTGGCACAGAGCACTCATAAAACACCTCCTGTAACGGTGTGTTAATTTAATGTGCCTGAGATCCAGCAAAGAGGGCCACAAACTCAGCTATGAACTGGAAACCTAACCTTGTGATGCACTAACAAACCCTCAGTGATGAAGGCTGAGACTGAACTGAATAGTAGCAGGGAAAATTAGAGCTGGTAGCACGGGGCTTTTGGGTATGATACAGAAAGGTGCAACAATATCCAGCCACTGATGTTTTAAGTTGATTAATGTACTACAACAGGCATGTAAAGTGTTATGAGCATCAGTGGGGGTAGTGTTGTGGCAATGCTGAATCCTTTTGTACCTCTGATTTCAGTGGGATCTGATGTACCTTAGAAATCAGCACTTGTGAAATTTCAGCCTGATATTTTCATAGAAAGTCTTGACACGGACAGTTGCAAGGTATTGCTTTTTATTAATTTAAACTTTATCCTTGAAATCAATCATAACAATAGTCTATCAGTAATACCCAACCCACTACACTCTCTAAAGTTTACAATCTGTATTTTTCAAAGCTTATGGGTGGCAAAGTTAATTTCTCCAGGAGGGGGGATCAAAACTTTCCATGCTTTCCAAGGAGTATCTGCAGGTACAGGAATGTGAGTGTGCTTCTCTTCTTGGTAGTGAATATTTCCAATTTTTAGAAGAGAAAAAAGGCTGTTTTTTGAAAAACCATCACCTTTTTACCTTTTTCTCTCTCCATCCTTTTTGTCTTTCTTTTCATCAAAGGTTTGAACAAGCTTCATTGAAACAGAAGTAAATCTTCCATGGGACAGAACGTCATTACAGGACCATAAATCATAGAAACACAGAAGGGTTTGGGTTTGGAGGGAACCTTAAGGCTCATCTCCTTCCAACCCCCTGCCATGGGCAGGGACACCTTCCACTAGACCAGGTTGTTCCAATCCCGATCCAACCTGGCCTTGAACTCTTCCAGAGATGGGGCCTCCACAATGAAGTCCCCAGGGCTTTAACTTTGGCTCTAACATGCAGGTTGTGTGTACTCCCGTAGCTCCACTGAATCCCTTGGAACGATGCTATTTTGCACCTGCTGAAGGCCACAACTGTTTTATGGTCATATTCTCCCCTGCTACTGACTTGATCTATACAAAGAACATGAAACCCAAGTATCAGAGTAGGTGTGGAAGAATAATTTCAGTCTTATGATGCATCATCTTTTCCTGGAGCCTGGATACACTGAGATCAAGACCACTACTTAAAGAGTGGTAGGGAGAAGCAAACAAAAGCATTCAAGAGAGTTCTTGAGCACATCCTGCAGTCACACTGCAGTGGCAGCTACCAGGGGTCTAGGAAATGTGAACCTCAAAAAGGTAGCATTGGAATATTTTGTCCACCATTTGGGGCAAAAAGAATCACACTTGGGAGCAAAAATCAAACGCAGTGAGGAATTTGCACCTGCTTTTCTTTTCTTGCATTCTTCCATGGAGAATTCTTCCCTGCATCTCTGAGGTACTGGGGAAACTGAAAACCTGCCGGACTGGAACAAGCACCCTCAGCTTTCCAGGATGAAATAATACCTTAATTGGTCTGTCTGCATGGATGCCAAGCCCTGTCATCTCAGTCTGACAGATATGATGAGAAAAGCATCCGAGATCTGGTGTCAGCAAACCTTCCTTGAGCTATTTGTATCTTTTAATGGATGGAACTTCTAATGCAATTCACAGAACGAGGATACTTCAAGACACTGTTTTGGGTATGTAATGGACTTCTACATAAACAGCTTAAGGAAATCTTAGAAAGAATATTTTTATTTCTCTTGATTTTTTTTTTGTTGTTTTGTTTGTTTGTTTGTTTTTTTCATTAACATTTTTTCCCTGCATCACAGAAACAAGACCAACAAGCACCTTGGGAAGTCACCTAGTTCACTCCTTTGCTCCAAGGCAGAATGGACTCTTTCAAACCCTCTCTGTGTACTGTTTCTGCAACCTGTTTTTAAAAGCCACTGGTAGTAGAAATTCCAAAACCAAAGACTAATGGCAAATTTTAATCCCAAAGAGCAGAGAAAATTGGTGAATGCAAGAGAAAAGAGTGGCGTTCTCCATGACACTTTCATATTACATTACCTTTTAGATTTTCCTGTAGGAGAGCAAGAGCCTGGAAGTTTCAAATTCTTGTCTGACTGTGTCAGGAGCTTCCATCATGTCCCTAAATTAATTGTGCAAGTTTATATCCCTTGATGTTACGTCGGGAATCCATTTCTTGGTCAAATTCCTGAACTGAAGATTAATAGTAGGAAATTGAATGAGTAGGCTTTTGAGATATTATTGTGATATAGGAGAATAAAACCTGATTTGTAGTTTTGAATGGGTTAATATATCAAAAACGTGAAAACCTCCAAAACATAAAGCCATTTTTGAAATAATCTAACAGGAAATCATATTTAGTTGACACTAGGTTCCCACTGTAGAATAGTTATAACACAGTTTAAAAGACTTAAAATTACTAAAATTATAAAATTAGTAATCTAAGTTAATGTTGTGAATGACTAAGTTAATGAAACATCTAAAAGGCTGCTAAACAATTTTATCCTTTGGGGAAAGGAAGACTGAGAGATGACCAACTTGTATTACTATGAAACAGTTCTACTTTTCAAAGAAGGATTTAAGGCTTTGTGTTTTGAGTTATAGTTAATTTAAAAAGAAGTGAAGAATTTCTGCTCAGTTCTGAGATCCACAATTGATGTAGTTCCTTTGAAAAGATGCAGCAAAAATGTGTCTTTAATTCTCCTTCTTGTGTCACCATAGGTAAAAAATGTTCTGGGGCAAAAGGGTTATTTATGAGTTTCTGTGATGGAAGTGACTGTGCTCTGACAGGCTGAGATACCGATATTGCCAAGGAAAAAGAGAATTTCGAGGAGCCCAAGTGACTGAGTCCACCTGAAATGCAGAAGGACTCTGTCAAGAGAAGGTGTCAGGGCTGTGGAGCCCCTGGAGCACCAACAGTCCTGACAACTGCCCTCAGTTGCACTGGGAGAGGGATTGTGATTTCAAAAGTGCAGCTGAAAGGCTGCACTCACACTTCTGGAAAATTCTTTTAGCAATATGAGACACCAGTTTTTCTGAGCATAGTATAAGAACCAGATACTGGGGCTCAGGGCACTCTGTTGTTCCATTTTTTAAGGGAAGGAAGTTTTGTTCTCTGATGCTTCTATTGTTGAAATAGATGTTGAAAATTTCATGTACACAGCACTTCCAGACCTTCATCTTACTAATTCTGTCATAGTTTGTGAGAGAATAGAGTGATAGAATAGAATCATTAAGGTTGGAGAAGACCACGAAGATCATCCAGTCCAACCTTCAACCAAAGACCACCATGCACATGTGAACTGCCATGTCTATTTGTTTTTTTAACACTTCCAGGGATGGTGACTCCACTGCTCCGCTAGAGAGCCTGTTCTAGTGCTTAACTACTCCTTCAGTGAAGAAATTTTTCCTCATACCCAACCTGAACCTCCCCTGGCACAGCTTGAGGCCATTTCCTCTTGTCCTATCAGAAGTTACACCTGGACCTGGATCTCCTTGCTCTTTTAAATGAACAAAAAAACCCAACAGAAACCAAACACCACCACTACCAAAAAAAACCCAAAAAAACCCAAACAAACCCAAACCAACAAACAAAAGCAAAACAAAGCAAAACAACACATAGAAAAAGCAAAATTCACACACAAGGGCCACACGGCCTAATGCCAGTCAGCATTCATTCCCAGAGTGGGATAAATCACGAGGGTGTGTCTCAGCAGAGAATTTCCAGCCAGTCCAACAAAGAAGAGAATTTCTCCACTAGGAGAAGAAACACAAACACTGACAGGATCAGGTGCTGGGCTTCTTGCAGAAAAGAGGAAATGTGGCTTCCCAGAATGTTGGTTGTAACACAGCATCATGTTCTCGACCACATCTTGGGCCAGCTGTGATTCACATTATTTATTTCACTAAACTAAACTCCTTATAAAGCCCCCTAGAACAACAGTAACAAAGGCTGGTTTGCTACCGACAGCAACATACACAGGCGAGCGGAAAAAGTGCCTTCTGGGATTATGAGGGAGAGCAGGCATAATGAAGAGAGCTGATAAGACTTGTTTCCTGGTCATGCTGCCCACAGACCAAATTAATTCTAAAAGATGAGTAAGAGATGGGAAGACATGCTAATTAGCAGCTTTTTTTTTTTTTTTTTTTAATGAACCAGTTCTCTACTTTGAAATCTAATTAGCTTTCTAGATAAGGCCTAAGCTGAAGTTTCTGTTTCTCCACTAAAAGAATTACGTGCCTGTATTTCCAATGCTTGAAGACAACTGCTTTGGATAGATGAATATTTACTTATAAAGTCTTTAATTAGATATTGAGGAATTATATATATACTTATATATACCTTCTAGCTCAGGGGAATTACACAGCACAATAGATTTCCTCAAAGACAGAGAAGGTAAAGAGAACACAAAGAGTTACAAATCATTAGGATCACTGTACCAGGGTGGTGGAAAACACTCATGGCTGTGAGACAATAAACTGAGGGAGAACAGAATAGGAGGAGTCTGGGAGGAACCACAGCAAGAGGAGAAAAGCCAAGAAAGCCAAGAGAAATAGCCAAGATTTATTTGCTTTTCCTACAGTTTATACGTAGAAGGAAGAAAACAAAAGATAAAATGGAAAAAAAAAGGATAGAAGGAATAGAGAAACCTAGAGAAAAATGTAAAAACCAGCTTGGCTATTTAGACTCAATTGGCCAGGAGTGTAAGATACTCTCACGAGAAATACATGTAAGTAGTTGTTGGTATCACACTTCTACACACTTTGGGGGAAAAGATAAGTATGATAAATAGTTGTGCTGGAAGAAATAGAGATATAACCCTTTGCAGCCAACACACTGGAAACATGTAATTTTAAAAATTCAATGCTATACTTGCAAGTAATTTCTTCCCAACTTTCAGGCTGAAGTTTTAAATCAATTAAGATGCTTGAAAACAACTAGGAAAACCATGAAGGAGGCTGATATGCTAGTTCAGGGCCAAAGTTGAACAAAACTTTGCTTCAAATCTGATTTCAGAAACACTCAGGTGTTTAGAGGTAATGGGATGTTAAGATATTCACTTACTCATGACACCCATGAATAAAGCCACAGAGGAAGGGTAAGGTACTCTGCTGTAATGGTGGTAGCATGTAGTGAATAAAGCTTTAAGGACAGCCTTAGTATGTTTGGAAGACAAGCTCTGAGCCTCGAGACCACAAAAGTAGAGGACAGAGGTGAATTAATTTGTTACTGTTACTTGTCTTTGGTATTGGTCAACCCCAAAGGATGCTTTAAAAAGGCTACCCAGCACCCCAGCAGCTTCTACAGTGTGACAGACCTAGGACTGTGCTGCCACAGGGGTAATAAAGACAAGCTCAGGCAGCAGTTTTTCCCTTCAGAAACTAGCTCACATTTCTAGGGACATGCTGAAAAAATAGAGGAGAAAGAATGAGAAAGATGTTAAATTTGGCGATGATAATGAAACTCTGCATATTAAACTAGGATCAAGTTAGACTCATTCTCTCTTGCCAGGGAAATCTGATTGCTTTTTTAATAGAATTATAAAACGTAATAGAAAGAGGGAGTCCAAAATCTCCCTTGTATTTGGTGGAATGTGTATTTGAAACCTCTCAAAACTTAATTCAGTGGGATTTAGGTGGGAGAACTGCCATTGGCAGAGTGGTAACACCTGTATGAGATCTTATAATAAAACCAGCCACTGATCAATTGAAGTCTTCAGTTTTCCAGTGAAACAAAGACATCTCAGATGTTTTTACAGATATTACTGGTGGTATAATACAGTGATGCCTTAATCAAATCAGTTAGAGGCAGCACAGGAGCACGGAGAAAAAGTGCTGCTTCTGCTGCAGGGGAAGCAACGGCCCTGCTGATTTTCCTACCCAGATGCATCAAATACAGTCCACACTGTCTTGATCTCTTCCACTTAAAATCATTGCAAAATTAATTTGCCTGCATTACATGTATGCCTGAGGATTATTTATGAGATTACGATGTGAGAGACAGATCAGAAAATGGTGATGTGTGAATAGGGAGGCAGCAAACAGCACGCAACACGCTCCTGAATTCCAGTTCAATGGTTAAAACATTCACTGCTCCCTGAATGCAGTGAGGTTTGGCCCGGGCAATGCTCTTGGCAAAACCAATTTCGTCTTTCTCTGTGTTGCTAATGCCTCTAGACTTTCAGTCACCAAAGGAGATATCAGAGGTCCAAATTGGGTGGGAGCCCAGGCAGAAAGCAACAACTTCTTTTAGCATCAGCTTACACACCGTTTTATTCTCTAGAGTTTTGGGGTTGCAGTTGGATTCAAAAGATGGTTAGATCCTATTGCCCCTCGGCCTAGTGTTTCACTGGAAGAGGAGATGGACTAGACTCCCGTTAAGGCAGTTGTAACAAATCCAGGCAGCCTCTCCAGCTGCTGGGATGTGCCTGTGAAGCTGCAAACTCTGTTCTCCAGCCTCTCACACAGGACTGAAGTATCACTAGAGAGAATCAGTGAGAGGTGATCCCGTCCTTGTGTGCAAAAGAAGTTCTGTCACTCACCATGCCATCAGAGAAGGATGAATGCAGCAGGGTCCAATTTAGGAGACATGGAGCTGCTTCCTCTGTGCCTGAGTCTGGGGCTCATGTGATGTGTATCCTCGTTTGCTGAACAAGTGTGATGTGGTCTCTGCACTGTGTGCAGTCCAGCCATGTGTGGCAGCAGGACCAGGGCAGTGACTGTCCCCCTATGCTGGGCACTGGTGAGGCCACATCTCAAATCCTGGGGTCAGTTTTGAGCCCATCACGACAAGAAAGACATTGAGGGGCTGGAACAAGTCCAGAGAAGGGAACAGAGCTGGGGAAGGGTCTGAGCACAAGTCTGGTGAGGAGCAGCTGAGGGAGCTGAGAGGGCTCATCCTGGAGAAAAGGATGCCCAGGGGAACCTTCGTGGTCTCTCTGCCCTGACAGGCAGGTGGAGCCAGGTGGGAGTCGGGCTCTCCTACCAGGCAACAAGTGACCAGGATGAGAGGAAATGGCCTCAGGTTGGGCCAGGAGAGGTTTAGGTTGGGTATTAAGAAAATCTTCTTCATGGAAAGGGTTGTCAAGCAGTGGCACAGGCTGCCCAGGCAAGCAGCAAGGTCATCATCCCTGGCAGGATTTAAAAGACATGTCGATGTGGCACTTGGAGACATTGTTTAGTGGTGGACTTGGCAGTGCTGGGTTAGAAGTTGGACTTGATGTTCTTGAAGGGCTTTTCCAACCTAAAAAATTCTTTGACTCCATATATTTCCATTGCTGGAACATCAGGGTCTGAGACAGGCTCCCTAAAGAACAGTGTCTCCAAAACCAGAGGATACCAATGGCTCAAACATCTGTCACAGCAGAGTGCTGGAGCACAGATTTAGTGCTGTGAGAAGAATCAGCAAGCTGGGCATGAGGGAGGGCAGTGGGGGAGAGACTCAGGGCAAAAGAGTAGGAAATGATGGCTGAAAAGAGGAGGCAGAGGGGACAATGATGTTCAGTGGATGGATCCTCTCAGTTCAGGGGGGACGTGCTGCATCTGTGCTGCTCGTCACACTCATAAAGGATGTGGAAAATGGAGAACAGTGATGTGACAAAGATTAAAAATTATATGGAATTAGGCTAGTGAAAGCAAAAGCTGTCTGCAAGGAGATGCAAAAGGGACCTCATAAAATTCAAGCAACCGGATCGTGAAATAATAGCTGAAACTCCACGTTGATAGCTGCAAACTGCCATGAGTAGATATGCACCAATGAGCTCCAAATTAGCTATCACATCTCAGGAAAAATGACCTCAGACTCATTTTGTGAAAATTCAATAAAAATATCAGTTCCATGTTTGGGAGTAAAAAAACCAAAACCAAAACAAACCAATCAAAAAACAGAAAAAAGTTAGAAACCACTGCAGAGTGAGACAAAAAAACCATCACACTGCAACAGCAAATCCCCCAGTGTATCCACACCCTACATCATACAAGCAGTTTGACCTCTTCCCAGTTCCTTCTTGGCAAGTTTCTCAGGGAAGAGTACTGAGCATGACTGGCAGTATGGAATAATTTCCATATGAGGAGAGGCTAATAGAAGTGCTCTCCTTGGAAAGCAGATGACTAAATCACTGAGATATATAAAATACATAAAATATACCACACAAGTGTCATGAAGATGTAAACAGGGAACAAAAGCCATTATCTCTTACCATACAAGCACATCATGAAATTGTTGGGCAGGTCCAGAACAAACAAAGGGAGGTATTTCTTCAAGTAGCCTATAATTACATTGTGGAACTCACTGCTACAGGATGCCATGGAAGCTGAAAGGATAAATGAATTAAAAATATGATTAGGCAAATTTATGGATATACCTCCATCAAAGGCTGTTAAACAGAAGGATGTGCTTTCAGTGCCTGACTTGGGAAATCTTTCAGTGAAAGAATGCAGGAAATCTTCAAGGACATATTGAGGAAAGAGGGCAGAGGATTTTCAGTCCTGGAGAAAGGGAGTATTTTTGCTCCTGATCTCCCCGTGTGCACTTTCTCTAAACAGCTGCAACTGGATCTTCTCAGAGACAGGATCCTGAACAATCCTTTGGCTTGACTCATCATGACTCTTTGTAATTCTTACTTTATTTCCTTTCTCTTTTCCCTTTATCTGTCTTCAGTTTTTACAACCAAATCATTGGGTTAACTAAGGCTCACAGTGGCGCAGCTGCTGGCTGACCACACTTCAGCAACCCCTCTTTGGCTCCTGGGAGTGTTGGACAGTTTATTTGAGTCTTGTCTTAAAGCTCAGCACCTGGAAAAAGCGAGGAGGGTTTTTAATTAGCTCTCGGGTATGCGACCTGTGGAATTCATTTTCCTTGATGCATCTTGAAAAGGCTTTTGAAGACACTGCCAGGCAAGTGTGGGCAGTTGTCTGAGACACACCACGGACTGAGGGTACGGTTCTGATTACTGGAGATGACTGTGGTAGGGCACAGGGACAACAGTGAGATGAGCTAGACTGAAAAAATCTATATCAGAGCTACTCTCCATGAATGAATTTCCATTATCTAAAAGAGCAGTTCAAGGCACAGTTAAAACAAAGTGTAAATGATCCAGCTCTGGAACAGGATGCGAACACCAGCTGGGGGAGGGGGAAGGAGCAGCTAGGAAATGGAATCTGGAAATTAGTTTTAAAAAATGATCTCTCTCTTGTAAACCAATACTTCTGGAAATTGCTTTGCCCTTCCTCGTCCCTATATTCTTATTCTCAGTGGGAGGTAGAAATGTAAGTAGTTACATAGAAAAACAGAGTTTAAGTGAACAGCAGCAGGAAAATGAAATGACAGTGGCACACTGAAAAGGAAACTTGGATGGTCAATTTGATCTGCATATACAGAGGCATTATGTCATGAAGTCTCCTTTAATTTAACCCTAGTAAAAGCACATCTGTGACACTGCAGCCACTTGCAGAAAACTGTTGTGAATAAAACCACAACTAATAGCACAAAGTTTAAAACCTGCAGCAAAATGAAAATAGAGAGTGACTTTTGGGAAGCTATGAATACATCAGAAAAGAAAACACCAGAGAGGGGGGAAAGTTGTTTATGCTAGAGTACACTGTTGGCACAAGAACAAATGGCTGTAAACTGGCCATGAATAAATTTAAGCAGAAAATTAGAAGAATTTTTCTAGCCCTGAGAGGAGTGAGTTTTTGGAACAGCTTTTCAGTAGAAACAAGAGGGACAGAACACTCTACCTCATTTTATGATGGCAGTGAAGAGTTTATATGATATTGTTGCCTGAAATAGAAAAGTACTGTCTGTCAAGCCAGGAAGTCTCTTATATCTTTGTTTTAAGCAATTCTGTATTTTAAGATGAAGGTAGATTTGAGAAGGGCAGAGATTTTGAAGGGCAGTAGATTTTGAAGGGCAGAGAGAGAATTACTTTCTTGAGAAACTTCCTGAGAGTGGTTATGCAATATTTACTCAAAGGGACTCACGGATGACTCACCATTTGGGTTGTCTAAAATAAGCCTGAATAAAGCAGCAATCCAGGTACTTTCAAAATGTGCCAGTTAGTGAACAAGGCAGTTTTACATGTCACTCTTCAACATGAGCCATGACAGAGGGCCTTGAAGGTATGATACATAGGGAGGGGGATTCTCTGAAAGTTGCAGAAAAGCAGGAAATAGTAGTCAAAAGCCACGAATGTTGAGCTGGGGATTCCTACTTGCTCACCTCAGCTTGCAGGCAAGTGGTGTTAAGTTTCTGTGCTATTAGTGTGAGAGTCTGCATCCTGGGAATAAGCATGCAGGAGGCATACTTTTCATGTGGAGGGCACTCAGGGACCCTGAACAACCTGGTTTAATAGAAGGTGCCCCCACCCATGGCAGGGGGTTGGAACTGGATGATCTTTAAGGTGCCTTCTAACCCAAAGCATTCTGTGATTCTATGATTTCAAAAGGACCTTCAGGACCAACATTTCCAGCTACATCATTAAAAATGTCGTGGAAGAACTTCAGATTCTGAGACCAGATGGCCTCAGAAAAGTTCACAAAACTAAAGCATTAGCCATGGAGGTCAGTATCTAAAAGATCAGATCTCAGGTATAAAGACTGCCCAGTGCAGACTACAGATTTAGCTCCTAATTTTAATTTTGTCTTTAAACAGCTTAACAGTTCTCTCTGAAGATGACTTACTTGGTTGTTTCTTTTTTAATATCAAGCTGCCATTTAATTTTGTGTTTTGCTTTGGGAAAATATGATGTTGGAAATGCTCGACAATCCCTTCTTCTCTTTCTTAGGCGCACAGGAGGGTCTCCTGTTACCTGAATGACAAACATTCAGGTGGGCTTTAGAGCTGCTGGAACACGTTTTCCAGATCAGTGGTGAAAATGATGGTAGGGAGCCTGGAACATGTGGAAGATACATTAGGGTGGAAGAGCAGGTCAAAATGTTTTTCTCTGGCAAGAACAGTCAGTGGTGCTTAGACTTAATGCACTTTTAAAACTGTGGCCTGGATCCTTTGCAGTGGGTCACTGTGGCACCAGGGACAAGAGTTTTAGAGAGCGTCATTATCACACCAACAGGTCATGGCATCACAGTGATGTTTTTGGGGAACTAGAACAGATCTTTAACAGAAGATGAAGATACAAATTCTATCTTCATTGATGGTCTGTTTGAATGGAAAATAAGCCAAAGTTAAAGCAGACATTTTTTTTTTTGGAAATTAAGCTCTCTGAATGAGTTTTCTGATTTTAATTAAAAAGTTTTGAGTCTTTACATTTTAAGGCTTGTTCCCATGCATATCAGTACAAGCTCCTTTCACTGTTCTCAGAGATGTCTTTTAATCTACCCCTTGGAAACTTGCATTCCTTGATTAAATAAATATGCACTGGGAGCATTTAGTATCTGGCCATGCCCACTTACACAACAGATGTCAAGCAGTTACCCTTTATTCTGAATACAAAATCAAATTGCTAAAAGCATTGAAATTCTGGGCTCTGTCCAAGTGCAGCAGATGAATAATTAAAGTAAAAAAGACTTCAGGTTCTCACATTTCTTTTTCATGATCTCACTGGATGTAACTTTTAATACTGAGAATACCAGAGCTGGACAAAACCCTGACAACAATACTTTCACCACTGAAAAGACAGGTTCAGAATCATGAATTACCTCCTACTGATTCTGCTGAACTGCTTCAACTGGGAGATGGAAATGCAAAGCCAGAATCCAAACCACTATTTTGAGATAGTGTAATTTAAAATGTTTAACTTTCACAGAAGTGATTACATTAATCAAAACTATTTCAAAACTTATTTTATATAAAACAGTGAACGTTTAAAGATGCAGTAAAAAAACCCCCCATGTATCCACCACTAATGAGCACAAGGGCATCTAACCTAGGAGTTTATAACAGCTGCAAGAAGGAAATGCTAAGAAAGTTCTGAGAAGTGAGAAAACCCCAGAATCACAAATAGTTGCTCCCTGTTTCTACAAGTCAAACTTCAAGCAGCCTCTTCTCTGCTTTTTAGTTTTCAACTCTATATTGAATCATACGGTCACTTATTATGTGTTCATGTCATTTTGATCTCATCATCCCTGCCTGGAAAGGCAGGCTTTCCGGGACTCCACCTTTTTTTTTCAGAAGCTAAACGTGAGATGGAGGAAGGAATCAATTTTGGTTTCCAGGTTAATTTTGTCCAGAAAGAAACCTGTCGTGAAACCTGTTCTACTAACAGCTGAACAGAGACACTGCTGACCTGGAGTGCTTCCTTTTAGCATCACAATCCTCCTTCCATTCGGAGTTAGTCTTTCTCATGCTGTCCTGTCCTGGGAGCCCAGTTATCTCACTTCGACCCCTCCCCTAGAGCCCATCTCCAGTTTTCTTTGTTGATTGAGATCCTAGACCTCACAAAGCTTCTGCTGCCCGGGGTAGATGACAGGATTGTGAGAACATGTGCACTTGAAGGCAGGGTAATCCTTAGGGAAGGGTTGGTAAGACTTCCAAGTGTAAAGCACTGAAAATATTCAGCTCATTCCACTTGCTTGAATTTTTCTTGCCAACTCCCCAAACTGTGTGAAGGTCATAAGCTCATTTCCTCTTACAGAATCTTTCACTGGCCTTGATCTGCCTCTGTTTTCTTATCTGTTCCTCGGCTGTGTTCAGCTGTAATGAGTTGATAAGCATTCAGATAAAGAAATTGCAGTGAATGGGTTGTTGTTTTTTCCTTCTTTGACAGATTCTTTATGCCTTACTCTGGGAAACCTTCCCTGTGGCGCTGCTTGTGAGTTGACACAGATGAGCTGTAATCTGTAGTTCTGTTTTCATAAAGATAATGTTAAAGGGCAAAGGTTGTGTGTTGATGCAAACTCTGAGCTTTCTAAGGCAGCGATTCATCTCAGCTTTTTAAGGAAGATAACAATTTCCTCACAATCCACCAGAGGGCCCTGGATCCAATTTCACTTTTTTTTTTTTTTCTTTTTTTTTTTTTTTTTTTTTTTTTTTTTTTTTTTTTTTTTTTTTTTTTTTTCTGGCAGAAAATGACTTTAAATATACAATGGAGCTGTTCACAGAAAACTAGCAGAGCCCTGCTTTCGGTTCAGGCTTTGATTCTTTGTAAAAGTCCAGTTACATTTAGAAAAGAACATGCCACAAGTTATGAAAAAAAAGTAATCAAGCTTACTTACTGATCTACTGACTCCTCTGCAAAGGGCAGAGAATAAAAAATGATGATTTTAGGAGTTATTTATATCAGGGATTAATCCTGCCTGGTTTTGCTTTTTCAGCACTGACATCAGCTAGAGTGTGGGGAATGCAGCCTTGTGTTCATCACAGACATTTAGTTCACAAAATAAAGCCACAGATGACTAGAGCTGGTGAGAATTTGCAGGTTGTTCTCTCCAATTTGAATAATAAGATATACAGAATGCACTACAAAGTGATTTTGAAATGTAAAGCAATAATGTTCCCTTTGAAGGTCTGATATCAAGTGCTAAATGATATATCAATTGGATGCAAAACCAAATCCCAACCCTGCAAGTATTATACAAAAACAGCTTCTTTGAAGTCAATGGGACTAATTACAAATGTAAAATAGAGCCTGGTAGTATGGCACTCTTGTTAACTGGAGTTTAATTTCATGAATTTAATAAAAAATAGATTAAAGTTCTCAGAACACACTGACAAAACACAATTCCTGCCCGACTCAGACATCTGTGAGTCTCCAACACCCAAATCCCTCAGGACTGCGTTTAACTTTGCACTGCAGGGCTTTACAATTCTCATCTCACAGACGGGGGATGTGGGCACTGACCAGGAAAGGGCTGTGTTCAGTGTTACAGCCTGACTGCTCACTGTTACAACACCCAACTCTCAGGAAGATAGGAACCAGCTCCAAGGGGCAGCTGGACACGTCCATTGTTTGCTGTCTATTTTCAGATAGAGTAGGTGTGCTGAGCGTTGACAGGCAACGGCCTCTTGCTCAGGTAACTTCTTCTCATGTGAAATAAATAAGTTAATAGTTAGAAATGGGGGGTTCTGAGCCTGATTTGGATTTATGGATTGGCCCCAGTGGCTGCTGTGAAGGTGTTCTTGGTTCTCATTTGTACACAAGGCAAGAAAATTAGGTCTGCCCTATAAAAATGGAAGAAAAGGCAAGTATGTTGCTCATTAGGGGAATGTGAGTCCCAGCTATCAAGGTTACACCGAGGCAGCTATTGCAATGTTCAGTTTTATCATATTCAGGCTTATCTGTCCTCAGACCACTGAGATTAGATTTGATCTCTCAGGTTACCTATGGGCACCTTTAGATGAACCAATGGCATGCACGTAGATAATTCTCATAGCAACCTTAGAAGCATTGATTACCCTCAGGTGACAATTGCTTAGAGGGATCTCTGGGCACAAAGCATTGTTTTTATCCAGCACGTGTTCCCTATCACTGCAATTTTGTCAACATTTTCATATTGCAGCAGTTCTGGGTCCTAGGGATGGTGGATGAGCTGCTCAGTTACACTAAAAGCAGTAATCTCTTGTTGGTTTTAGAAGTGATTGTAGGTTTTATCTCCATAGGCTGAGTCTCTGATACCCTCTGTGCCATAACAAATTATAAATGAAAACCATTTCTGTTTCCTCCAGCTCACAAGCTGTAATCTTTAGCATCTCTGAGTTTCCGGAGATGCGCTAATGGTACATAATCAACACTCAGAGCCTGATAAAGGCATGTATCAGCATAAATCAGGACTCAAAAGCCAACCCCTAATGGACTTGCTGAGGAGCTGTGTAAGTGCACAGAGCACTCTGTGCACAAATGCCTTCTGATGTAATGCGAGGGAATAAGAATTCATAAAAAAAGATCCTCTTTATGCATCTCTGGCTGTACCTTTGGGGTGCCAACCTAACCATCTGATGACAGATACAATTCTGGTTAGACCTTTGCCTCACTTTCTTCAGCTTCTCCTGAAAGAAAATTTGTGGATGTTTTTATTGTAGTTATTTTTGTTTTCACTATTTTACCAGTATCAAACCATATAAACTTCTGGTCGCTGTATGATCTGTTCAGAGCTCACACAGACTTTCTTGTCTCATGCTTTCTTTTCAGCTGGATCATTAACAGTGACATTAAGTAGCACCAGACTCGTTGGTGTCAGCGTGAACATTTTTCTCAGCGATGGCTGGACTCTGAAACTGCTCTGCCAGGGCTCGGTGAAGCAGCTGGGAATCTCTACAGGACAAATTCTAATGGGTCTTTTTTAAATAACCCTGGGCTGGGCTCCCAGGACAAGCACTGTAAAAAGAGAAAAATATCACTGTTTTGAAGATGAACAACACTTGCAATAGCATGCAGATCCTGCTGCCACATAGAGGATACAATTGCAAATAATATCCTCAGGTAAGATCATGGATTCAGATTCAGTCCCCTGGTCCAGCGTCCTCCAGGAGAAGGAGTCATTTCAACAGACATCTATTCTAGAGGTGACTACAGAGCCTTTCAGACACTTGGATGGCAATCCAGCCACCAAGCACAGCTGAAACTAGGCCACTACTGATGTGTCTTGCATATACAGATCTCCCACCTACTCACCTGCCTACTCTGCTCAGCTCTCCTTGCTCCACAGAGAGGTTGAAGCTGGGCAGAAAGGGGAGATGGCTGTGTTCATGAGAGGCCTGCTGGGTTTTCTCCTCTCTGACACCTGATAAACGCCCACCCCATGGCTGTGCCAGATCACGTGTGCAATAGTTTTGCTGTTTAAGCTCCTGTCACCAGATTTCCTTGTAAAACTCTCTTTTCAGAGAAACAGAGGTAATCCTCACTGCTCCTAGAGCGGCCGCTGATGTGGAGGGGATGAAGGACAGAGCAGTCAGTCAGGCTTACGCAGGGAAAGCACCACCTTTAATCACATTTCATTACAACTGGAGGGCTAGAGATGCTGGAAGCTCTCTCATGATGTGGGAATTAAAGGGCCAGGCAGGGACTTTGTACACTGCTGTGGTGTGGCTACAACCAGGGGAACCTCAGAGCAATGAACTGTCTGCTAAAAACTGAGGCTGTGAGCTTGGAAAGTGAAGGGGGGTTAAATTACACAACATGCAGTAAAAATGCTACCATTTAGACTGTGGCATTTTTGAAATTGCACTTACTAAAGGCCCCATTTGAACCAGTCTCTCCGTTTTAGACGTGGTAAGAGGTGGGACTCTCCAGGACATCATTTTCCAGAGCTCCAGTTTTGGACAGAGTACCTGTCTCATCTCTGCAGCCATTCATTACGAAGGAGAGCACACCCCACGCTGTCTGGGAAGGCTGTGATTACACCTGTGCTCAAACTTCTGTCTTTCCTGAACTTAGCCCATTTTCCTGGCACTGGGATTCTTGTGCTTTCTGGACCGAAGTGGGGTCTAAGACCCACCAGGTGGTCCAGCAACTTAGTCCAGGTTACAAATCTGTGCTGGGATAGGAGCCTGTGTGGTGGGTCCCAGGAGTGCTGTGGGGGAGGTGGGGAGGTAGATGATGCCCTCCAGCTCAGTAGGAGGTTGGGATACATGTTTCCAAACAGGCCTGAAGCATTGGCCTTGGCAGTGGGAGGAGTAGAGGACAAGGATCTTGGACAGGCTGCCCTGCCCTGTTTCATTGCCAGAGCTGTGAGGATGGAGAAGGAGAAGGTGTGAAAACACAAGGTCCACTGTGCAAGGGTTGCTTTCCCCTTTGCAGTGGGAAAAGCCACCACCACAAGTCACCTTTTTGTCTCATGTAATTTGCTCTGTAGTGACAGCCTTGAGCAGTTTGGCTTTCCCAGGAGGAATCATTACTCTTATCTGGTTTGCAGCCTTTCTTTTGGGAGACTCAGTATCGCTCTGTGCCTTGTAGGGCAGGCATGTGCCTGACATATCCCACAGCATGGCTCCTGTGCCAAAATCAGGTCTGACTGCATGCTCTGGAAGGGAATTCACGCACACTGGCCAGCCCAATGCTGTCATACTCTCCCAGAGGTTTGCCTGTTTGAGGGAGAGGAGGTGAGACACATGGAAAGCAGGTGGTCTGCAGTACAGATGTGGTGAATTGAAAACCAGGCTGTAGCTGCTACAGTGCTGAAGTCTTTTCTGTGTGGTAGGGGAGGTTGTTTTACTTATCTTCATTTTCCTATTTATGTCAGAAGCCTCTTTTTTTCCCCTTTGCTTTTTCCTATTGCAATTCATTTATTGTAAAACCTCAAGAATAAATCCTCAAGGAAGAGGAAATGAATTTTTTTTCTATTGCTGAATTGTTGATATACCCTGTCAGGTTCTATGCTCTTTGCTGGTAATGTTACATTTGAGACCACAAATCCCCTCGAGGTTCAAAGTCACTCTGGCCCAGCAGCATGCAGCAGCCCAGAACACAAAGGACTATAATGGAAAGGGAAGCAATTTGTGTGTCTATGTTTTCAGACTTCATACACTCAGAGGCTTATAATGTCCAAAGGGTAGATCAAGATAATTAAATACCAATGAGCAGAGAGAGATGAGCCCTGCACAAGTCAGTTTGCTGCACAACACAGTACAAACTACCAGGAGCTTTTGTAAATGCTTTGAAAATACATAATGAAAATGAAAATAGAAAGAATTCAGCTTTTTAACTTGTGCCGAGTATTACTTAAACTCACACCTCTCTTAAGCACATCTTTGATTAAATCTTCATTTGATGATTTAGATGAGGGGATTGAGTCCATCATCAGCAAATTTGCAGATGACACCATGTTGGGAGGGAGTGTCGACCTGCCGGAAGGCAGGAGGGCTCTGCAGAGGGATCTGGATAGATTGGAGAGATGGGCTGACTCCAATGGGATGAAGTTCAACAAGACCAAGTGCCGGGTCCTGCACTTTGGCCACAACAACCCCCTGCAGTGCTACAGGCTGGGCACAGAGTGGCTGGAGAGCAGCCAGGCAGAAAGGGACCTGGGGGTGCTGATCGACAGGAGGCTGAACATGAGCCAGCAGTGTGCCCAGGTGGCCAAGAAGGCCAATGGCATCCTGGCCTGCATCAAGAACAGTGTGGCCAGCAGGAGCAGGGAAGTGATCCTTCCCCTGTACTC
>NW_020956014.1:123404-125536 GCF_003031625.1 Empidonax traillii
TGACCTCATCACTCTCTTCAACTACCTGAAGGGAGGTTATAGCCAGGTGGGGGTTGGTCTCTTCTCCCAGGCAACCAACAATAGGACAAGGGGACATGGGCTCAAGCTCTGCCAGGGGAGGTTTAGGTTAGATGTTAGGAAGAAATTCTTTACAGAGAGGGTAATCAAGCATTGGAACAGCCTACCCAGAGAGGTGATGGATTCATCATCCCTGGAGGTTTTTAAAAAGAGGTTGGATGTGGCCCTTAGTGCCATGATATAGTAATTGGAGTTGGATCAGGGGTTGGACTTGATGATCTTGGAGGTCTTTTCCAACCCAATCTATTCTATGATTCTATGATTCTATGATTCATCCAGCCTGATCTCTCTGTGATAATCTTAAAAACCTCTGGTTTTAAGGGGTAATTTCAGTACTTCATAACCTGACAGCCCAGGTTATGCCAAGTTCAGAGGTTTCTGTACAGCAAAATCTATTAATCAAGCTTTTTGAGTATTTATCTTGTTCCTGTTGATTTCCCCCCCTCATCCTGGCAAACCAAAGCTTTGCAATCAGAACTGTATATAGCACACCTGTGATGGTCAGTACGGGCTCAGAATTTGTATCCAAGGCTTGCAATCAGACCTCTAGTTTCCCACTCAATACTACGTGGAGATGAACAGAGCTGATCGTAGTGCATGAGACTGTTCCAGGTCACCTGAGCACTGTACAGGAACTGGTGAAATAAAGTTCTGGGTTGAGATACAATGTGGATCCCTAAAGCAAACAGCATTCTTTTCTTTATTTATTTACTTGCAGTCATAGAAGCATTAAGGTTGGCAAAGACCTCCAAGATTTTTAAGTCCAACCTTTGACCGATTAATCCTCCTGTCAACCAGACCATGGCACTAAGTGCCATGTCCAGTCTTTCCTTAAACACCTCCAGGAATTCTGACTCCAACCCTCCCTGGGCAGCCCATTTCAATACTTGACAACCCCTTCTATGAAGAAATTCTTCCTGATGTCCAACCTCAACCTACCCTGACACAGCTTGAAGCCATTTCCTCTTGTCCTGTCCCCTGTTCCCTGGGAGAAGTGTCCGACCCGCCACCTGGCTCCACCCTCCTGTCAGGGAGCTCTAAAGTGAGAAGGTCCCCCCCTGAGCATCTTTTTTTTCCAGGCTAGACACCTCCAGCTCCCTCAGCTGCTCCTTATGTGCCTCAGCTCAGACCCTTCCCCAGCTCCATTGCTCTTCTCTGGACAAACTCCAGCACCTCAATGTCTCTCCTGCCATGAGGGGCCCAAAACCAAACCCAGGATTTGAGATGCAGCCTCACCACTGCCAAGTGCAGAGAAACAGTCATTTCCCTGGTCCTGCTGGCCACACTATTTTTGATAAAGGGCTGGATGCCACTGGCCTTCTTGGCCGCTTGGGCACATTGCTGGCTCCTGCTTGTCCCCGTTTCTATTCAATAAGCAGAGCGTACCGTCCACACTCTTTCTTCTTTTACTGTAGCAACACTGTCTGCCTTAATGCCAGCAGCCCTCAGACCATGATAACCTTTTTGGTCTGCAGAAATGAATCATTCCTGGCTGGTGTGCATACATTCTGATGATGCTGCACTATCAGAAGACCTTTGTGATTACGTATTGCTCACACAAGCAAAGCTCTCAGGGGCTCAGAGCTCCGACAGGCCTTCTCCTGAGCACTTCAGTCCCTTTCCCATTTGCACAAATAGTATCACAGGGAGCTCCAGAGAGGGATGGACACAAAAGAAAACTAGGAAATCTGATCAAGGATGTGTATTCAGATCTATGGGATGACATATATTTGACAGCATATTGCATTGTATATTATTAACATCATTAATAGGAACTTTGAAGTCATCAGGATCTTGCCAGAAATATAATCAGATGCATGACATGGTATATGTCAAAGGGGGAACCCTGAATTAGGAAAATTAAACTCTTTTGCTCATGAAGTGAGCCCTAGGTATGGGATTTGGCAATACAAACATGATGACTAAAACCATTGCTACTGATCTGCAGCAAATATGTCCTACCTTGAAATAAAGAAAGTCCAATGAGCCTGGGCATATGCTTCATTTTAAGGCTGGTGAGGCACTGGCACACATTACCCAGAGAAACTGGGGCG
>NW_020956014.1:125583-264276 GCF_003031625.1 Empidonax traillii
CATGAAGTGAGCCCTAGGTATGGGATTTGGCAATACAAACATGATGACTAAAACCATTGCTACTGATCTGCAGCAAATATGTCCTACCTTGAAATAAAGAAAGTCCAATGAGCCTGGGCATATGCTTCATTTTAAGGCTGGTGAGGCACTGGCACACATTACCCAGAGAAACTGGGGCGTCCCCATCCCTGGAAGTGTTCAGGGCTAGGTTGGACAGGGCTTGGAACAACCTGGGATAGTGGAAGGTGTCCCTGCCCATGGCAGGGGGCTTGGAACTAAGTGGTCTTTAAGGTCCCTTTCAACCCAAACCATTCTATGTTGAGCTTTTCAGTGTTAGTTTTCCTGTTGGACTCAATGATGTTAAGGGTCTTTTCCAGTCTAAACAATTCTATGATTCTGTATAAGGGAGGCTGTGCTCACTGGAGGGGAATATTTTCACCATCAGTTCTCAAATATGTTAAATAATGTGCTTTATGTGTGAGCTAAAGGAGAGTCAGAATTCATAATGAGGGGTTTAGTGCAGCTGCATGGGTCAGGCAGTTTTTTCCATAGTGGTACCCTAGATCAAAAAACCTTAAAACTGTTATCAAAGATACGTTTTCTTGATATCTCTGGTGTTTTTGGAGCATGGATTACCTGGAATTAACTCACAAGTAAAGCTGAATTTGATAGATTTTGTTGTGTGACACTTACCTCTATAATTGTTTTAACAAAGCAGTAGGTAAATAGGAGATTTTCTGGTAATCAGAGAATCACTGACATCAGAAAAGACCTTTAAGGTCAATTAGTCCACCTGCTAATGAAACAGTGCCAAGCCCATCACTAAACCATGTTCCTAAGTGCCACATCTACATGTCTTTTAGATCTCTCTGGGGATGGTGACTCAATCACTTCCCTCAGCAGCCTGTTTCAATGCCTGGCCACCCATTCCATGAAGGATTTTTCCCTAGTATCCAATCTGAACTTCCCCTGGTGCAACTGCAGACCAGTTCCTCTTGTCTTCTCACTGTTACGGGAGAAGAGACCCGACCCTGGCTCCACCCTCTTTTCAGGGAGTTGTAGAGAGTGAGAAGGTTCCCCCTGAGCCTCCTTTTCCCCAGGATGAGCCCCTGCAGCTTCCTCAGCTGCTCCTCACAAGCCTTGTGCTCCTTCACTTTCTGTTGCCATCTTCCCCCTGTGGATATCCATTTCCAGCCAAGTGGTTTGAAACAGTTTTTTTGGTCTGACCCTAACGGTCTTGCACACTGTGCTAAAGCATTCTTTACTGTGAGGGTGGTAAGGCACTGGCACAGGTTGTCCAGAAAAGTCATGGATGCCCATCCCTGGAAGTGTTCAAGGCCAGGCTGGATGGGGTTCTGAGCAACCTGGTCTAGTGGAAGGTGTCCCTGCCCATGGCAGGGGGGTTGGAACTAGGTGGTCTCTTAAGTCTCTTCCAATCCAAATCATTCCATGATCCTACGATTCTATGACTCAGGCAGCAGCAGGACAGTTCCCAAAAATAGATTCTGGACTGGAGTGAGGATAAGTATGACAATTCCCTGTGATGATAACACAAATGGAAATGCTCAGGGTTTCTTCTGAGGCTTTTCACCTTGCATTGCAGGCTTACCCTGGATTTCCTCCCCTCTTGCCTGGAAAAAGTAAAAACATATAAAGTTTTCAAACCCAGGAATAAGCTTGCTGGAGCTGTAGAGGGTCTGATGCCTGCCTAGGGGTGCTGTGACATAAAGATCACAGTTGGAGATTTGCTTCTGCAACGAGCAGCTGGGAATGAAGTCTGGCTGTGGCAATTACTCTCCATTTCGTAGCTTGACCTGTCCCATGACATGAGAGAGGTCCTTCTACAAGGCAGAGTTCATTTCTTTGACCTGTCCATGCCAGAGCTCTGTGCAACGCAGGAATGATCCCGTACCATTTACCTGAGTCCGTTTTCCCATGTGTGAAAGGACGGCAAGGAAACTTGTTCCAAGTTCACCTCAGAAGTGGCACAGATCCTGCCCTGTGCTTTCACCTTTGCTGTATCTCATGCTGCTGCTGCTCTCACTAACAGCCTGACATTTCCCCTCGCCTCGGTGAGCACGCATTTCCTCCGTGAGAGAGTAAGCAAATACAATGGCCCAACAGAAAAAAAAAAGGCAAGGGGGAGAAAAAAAAAAAAAAAAAAAGGCACGCAGGCACCTGCTGTGAGTTTATTTTGACAAGTGTCATTTAGATGCAATAAGCTGTGATCTTGTCTCCGGCGGGGCTGCAAACAGAGAGGAGCCAACAGGGTAAACAAACCCAGGAGCAGAGCGCGGCTTCTCTCGCTGGGCCAGGGGCTGGCCGAGACGGGGAGGAAGGGGCAGGAATGGGGTGACTGTAGGGTGCGTTTCGCTGAGGGCTGTGTGCCCTCTCCGCCGAGCCCGGCGGCGCAGGAGGAGCCGGCGGCTCTCCCGGCGGGCGCGTTGCCGTGCCCGGCCGCGGCGCCTGCGGGATGCTCTGGAGCGGAGGGATGCGGAGGAGGGGGATGCGCGCCGAGAGGGGGGCGGCGGGAGAGGAGAGGGAGGCGTGTGCCCTCCTGGAAGGGGGGCATTTCTCCCCTTATCCACACAAGCCGATGCCTACCCTGCCGAAGCAGTTAAACGGGGGAGAGCAGCAGCCCGGCTGGCAGATTCCTGCCCTGTGATATGCCAGCCACAGGGTGACGCAAGGGCTGGAAGGCTCCAACTAACAAGCCATTTTCACCTGCGTAATAAGCGCTAGTGGAGATACAGCAACAGCAACAGCAGCAGCAGCGGCGGCGGCTCCCGGTCCCCGCAGCCGGCCAGACTCCAGCGCGGCCGCAGCACCGTCCAGCCCGGCGGCCACCGCAGCTCCTTCGGTGGCTCCCGCTGCATCCCGAGAGCCGGAGATCAGCGGCCGCCTTGCAGGCAGCATGTCAGCCCCGCCGGACCCGCAGGACCTGCTGCTGGCGGGCACTGGGGTGCACTGGGCTGCGGACGGGGCGGACCAGTATGCGACTGGGGCTCCGCTGCGGGATGGAGATGGGGCTCAGCAGCGGGAACAGCTGGTTTTTGGCTCCGCCAAGGAACACCCGCCCGTTACCATGGCGACTGCATCCCCAGGTAAAAGGCGAGGGGTACCCAGAGATGCTCAACAAAAGGGCCCTGGCAGCAGCATCTCTTGGTTGTCTCGTTCCTGTCCCTTCCTCTGTTCTTCTCCCAGCCTGGCTGCTTGGGAACATTACTAAGGAGTTAGTGAGAGCACGTAAGAAAACAGAAAATAACGAGGAATTGCGGCCTTTGCAAATAGTTATTTTTTGCTGATGTGGGGGAGGGGGGGGATGCAGGAGCCAGCCAAGTTCCCTAAAGCTCTTTGCAGTTTGTGAGGCACAGGACACCCAGATTTCAGCCAAATGTTGGAGGGCATTTGATTTCGCTTGACTTGATGTGGCTGTGTCCTCGTTCGTCGTACACCTGTTCACATCTGGAGTTGCAGATCCCAGCGGAGTTCCTTCAGCCCTCCCCCCTGCACCTGGAATTCCTGCGTGGCCTCTTGTGTTATTTCAGCATGCAGCTTTTAATGGAGAGAGCCTATTCTGAAGTGTTTGTACATTTTCTGCATGCTTTTGAGACTTGTTCATTTAACTGTGGACTTTTTGGGTGCTGTGTTTTCCTCCTTTAGGCTTTTGAGGTGTGTTTGGCTTCAGCTGCATTTAGTTGAGGGTCTGCAGGTTCACTGATTTTCAGTTTGCTTTTGGGAAGTGTTTGATCTCCCTTGATTTAGTAGGTGTATTGATAGCAGGTGTACATCTGTTAACATGAGAAGGCTTCAACTTTGTGTAGCTCCTGGTAGAAATGCTTGGGGGAAAATAACTCTGTTTCCTTCTTGGTGACACTTTCTTGCTTTCCTTCCTGTTGCTGCCTGTCAGAGAACCCAAATAGCCAAATAACCCAGCCCATCTAGATTCCTCTTCACTGGGAAGTAGATGCTTCCATTATACACCCTGAAGCATTGAACTTGTCTTGAGTAAGTTGAGGGTCAGGGCTTGGGACGGGAATCGATCTCTGTTATGCAATAGCTGCAGGAGCATTAGGAACTGCGTTTTTGGGCTGAGCCCCTTCTAATCCCCTCAGTCAATCAGCACAAAGAGTAGCTGGCCAGAAACAGCGCAGTCTGAGTGTCTACATGTGCCATTCTGCTGATGCCCATCTGTGTGGCTTTCCAGGGTCTGAGTGTGCATCGGTGCATGTGTGTGCTCTCAACATGGATGTTTCCCTCGGTGCTTTTCTGTCTGCTTGATGCGACTGAGTCGGGTAGTAAAATGGAATCTAACGCCCATCGGCTGATGTGGGAAATGTTTTGCTGTTTTGTAGCTTTGGGCAGGCAGCTAATCTGCTGATGTGCTGCTCATTCGCTGAGCTGAGTGTTAGGTTGTGAAACGTGACTTTCTACTGGAGAGAGAGGCGGATGGCTGGCAATGTGAGGCTGTTTGAGAGCAGGCAAAGAGGGGCAGGACTGAGGGCTCCAGGTAGGGTTGCCTCAACAGTATAATGACACAAAGAAGGGGGAAAAGGATCCTGTGAGATTTTTTTGTTCGCTGATGGATGAAAATATGGCCATGCTGAATCTTAGCATACAGAACAAAGAGGGGTGGTCTCTCAAATTGTGTAGATCCCCATTAAATGGAATCACTGTGGTATCAGAAAATGCTTACATTTAATGAAGGCTTCTTCAGGCTTAACCTGATCTGTAGATCAGCCCTTATAAAATGCAGATTAGACAGGCAGAAAGAAAGAGAAGAAAAAGAAAAAAAAGAAAAAGAAAGAAAGCAAGAAGAAAGAAAAGAGAAAGAAAAGGAGAAGCAAAGAAGATTTCCAGCTTTTGCAATTCTCTGCAAAGGGGGTTTAGACATGTTTGTTTTCACGTGCCAAACTGTGGCAAGGTGGAGGTAAAGTGAGCGATACAGACCTTTATTGGTGTTTGCTGGCCGTGGGTTGTCAGACCGTCAAATTAGCGATATCATAAGAGTAATAATGTGCTTTAAACATTTCCCATTTTGTTCTCCCTGTTCAATAAAAGACTGCTGTGTGGCTGTGTGCGTGTCTAGCCAACCATGGCAGACAGAGCAGCATCCCCACCAGTGCAGTCCTGCGCACGCAGTCTCTGTCTCTGTTTGTGGCTGCAGCATCTGTATTTCCGTTCCACACTACCCAGAGACCTACAGCTCCTGCTCCCTTCACCCAGGGAAGTAAATAATTTTCCTGTTCTCTCTGTGTGACTAAGTATTCATAAGTTTCTCAGTAAGAAGACTGTAATATTGCTGAACATCTAAAACTGTCGAGTTTTTCAGAAAACTCTCTAATTCTCCTGCTTGGAAAGGGATTCCTGCCTGTTCCTAAGCTGTAGGAATGGACCCAGCAGGAGATACCCAACTTCAGCTTTTTGCAACACTGACACAGACTACCATAAACTTGAGCACTTCTTGTACAATGGGCCATCTGGGGACACTTAAGACAAGGAGCAATCCATCCAAACAAGAGTGAGCTGGACAGAATGTTTTTCAGGTAGCTTCCCAGCACATCCCATATCTTCCTCCACACACCTGTCAGACCAGTCTTATTTTGTGAAAAACATGGTTATGCTCTCTGAGGCAAGAGCAGGGTTTGGAGTCTCAGAGATTCTCCCAGCATGAAAATAACTGAAAGTAAATGGTGGGAATTTATCACAGGTTGTACAGAAATTTTCTTATACAACCTAAAAATTTGCAAACTTTCCCTGATCTTCCCTTTTGTTTTAAACTTGAAAACCAGCCAGGGATTGTTGAAAGGTTCAGGAATATTTTCAAGCTGGCTGTGGGCCCAGCTTTGAGCCAAGCTGGCTTTGTGTCAAAACCTTGTGAGTGGTTTCTGAATGATGAAAAGCAATGGATTTCACTCCCCATTCTTTGGATCAACCAAAATCGGCAATGACTGAGAGTGCAGGAAAAAATTCCCACGAAGAGTGGAAAGCTCAGAGGTTTGTCAAGCAAAGTCCTGGCAATAAGAAGCTGCAGACCCCACACTGGTTTCTTGTCCTGCAGAGATCCAATGAAGATAATTCCAGTAGCTTCTGGGCAGGGACAAAGCTGTTTCTCTTGCTGTCACACTTGGCCCCTGGATTTTGCTGAAAATGTTTCTCTCCCTCAAATGTGGAGTTTTTCTCCTTCCCAAAAATTAAATTGGTTCAGGGTGAGAGGAGATTGCACATAGCTCTTGCAAGGACTGATGAGTGAAGTGGTCCTGAAAGGCTGGTGAGCAGTTGCATGTTGGTGAAGAGAGCCCCATGCCACCCAACACACCATCTGGTCATAGATTCTGTTATTTCATCTTTATACATCAACAGTGATTAAAATCCCTTGACAAGAATTATTTTCAAAAATATTGCAGGCTACCAGGCAGTCCCCAGGATAAATACATATGGTTTCCTCCAGAGAAGTGGCAAAATGTAAGAACAGACTGTACCTCAGTGGTAAAAGGTGTGCTTAGGAAAAAAAGAGTGGGAATAGGGCAGAGAGACATAAAAATTATGATCCCTGTAAAAGGATCTGGGAAGTTGGGGGCAGCCTTGTGCATTGGTGAGTGTCTGTAAGGTGATTTAGGCAGTGGTGTTATGCTCCTACATTCATGTAGGTGAGATTGAGATTGCTGCCAGTGAACCCTGGGTGCTGATACTCACTCCAGGGTGCTCTTTGTCTTCAGACAGGCTGTAGCAGTCAGGACATCCCTGACAATCCTGGCTCATTTCCAGCTGCCTCCAAAGACAGCTCGAGTGTTGGAGTCCAGCTGCCCAAGGGAGAGGTGGCCATTGTCACAGGAGATGGCATTAATAACTGGGACACTTCTCCAGGGACACAATGGAATGGCAAATATGGCCAATGGGAACCCTTCTGGAGCAGCAGCCAGATCCCCTGGGGTGTCTCAGTGGCACAAAAGTCCTGTCCCTATGGGACTGAACAGCACCCATGTGGTATGTGCCAGTGAGGAGAGGTGGGAAGGAGGGACTGGAAGCTGCTTGGATGAGGGAGATGAGCTGAGAAACAGACCCTTCCTGCTGAGGAGCAGAGAGATACCAGATCCCCAGAGTGTTTAATTCCCTGATAGATGTAAATACAGCACCCAAGACTAGGAGTGGACTTGGCTCTTGCTGCTGCATGACAAGGACATCTTCTCTAAGCTCAGTGCTTTTAGTAAAACATCTTTCTAATTCTCATTCTTTGTAGAAGTTGAGTTTGAAGGCATGTGCTGTGTAGCTGCATGCTCCCACCATGAGCTAACCCACCAGGGGACTGCACTGAGGTGCTCCTGGCAAAAGCCTGTGTTTGTACTGATGACACAATCACCTGTAAATATCAGTTTATTGTTTTTCTCCCGTTACTGGAGAGGGTGAGTTACTAACACCTTTACACCTCAGCATAAAAGAGGTTTTTGGTGGTTTTGAGGCAGATGAGAGTTCAATGGTTCACCTGGGTGGAGAGAAGGGGGTATGAACATGCATGTCTGCACTGCTTGGGTTTGGCACTGACACTTTTTGGGATGTCAGATCATGAACAAACAGCAGGTTCCCCAAGGCAACTGGCTCTTTGTGGCCTTCCCATCCCTTTCCAGGTACTGCTTTGTCAAGAGCTCCACTCCCTGAGCATCCATGGCAATGTGCTGCTCAAGGCCACATGCACTGTAAAGGCCACGATCCAAACCCTGATTTTTTCATGTTGCTGTTAGAAAGTCTTGATCTGGTGGATTCACTGACCTAAGCATGTCACAGGGGAGCCTCAGCAGATGTTTGGAAATATATCCTCAGCTGATAGGCAGTCTTGCTCAGATTTAGCCAACTGAGGCCAGATTTAGTCTCACTTTGGAAGAGTATCTACTCAAGCCAACTTTATTACTGACATTTAAGTCCTTTCTGATTTAGGGAATTGAATTTATTTTTTTTCTCTGTTCCCTGGATTAGTCACTCAGAACTTCTGATCTACCGGTTATGAGTGAAGGTGACAGAGATTGTTTGATGGAGGCTCTTTGCATTCCCCAGGGCTTTGTAAGTGCAAGCAGATTTCGCAGAAAGAGGCAGGAACACAGTGGATTTTTCTTGGATCTTTCTGCTTTTGTAATCCTCATGAAGCTTGACAAGGTGGCCAAAGCCCACAGTCAGCCATTAAAAAAAAAAAAATTCCCATTGAAATACCATCCTCTATTCCCACTTGAGTAAAATAGGAGCAACAGCTCCTACTGGGCTCCTCCAGCAAGTGCTCTGCATCTGAGGGTGCTCTCAGAGGTGCATAAAAACTCCTGATTTAAAATCTGTGCAGCACTGTAGTTCTCAACTCCATACAGATCAAAATGCAACTGTTTTTGCCCTGTTCCCCACAGGAATGCAGGTAGCTCCATCCCTGCTTTGGCTTCCACACTGATGAGTTCTCTTCAGCCTTCAGGGCTGCAAATAGGTTGAGGATGATGACGATGAGGCAGATGAAAGAGAAAAGTAGTACCAGGGAGGGTGACTCACCTGCCTTATTTTAATCTTCATCACTCAGTAATGAAATGTTTTATTTATAGGCAAGGAGCTGAGGAGGACAGGTTGGGGAGGAGGAGGAGAACGGCTTGGAGGGGAGAGGCTTTGGATGTCCCAGTTGTGGCAAGTGTTGGGTTTGGCATTTTGCAGTATTTTCAGGGCTGTGAATCTCCCCTGGGCTGGATGGTTCATTATATCTCACTGGTCCAAGGGTCCTGGGAGGCACATCTGCCTCCTTTTTTTTTTCTCTGCTGCTCTGGAAATGCCATTCAATGACATATTTTATGCCTTGTTTTTACCCCCAAAGCTGTAGTGTGCAGTACATGTGCACTCAGCACGTGCTCTCTATCTGTCTGTGGATGGCAATCCCAGCAAACATGTGTTGCCTCTGCCTCAGCCCTCCTGGAGAAGCTTGGGCAGATCCCACAGGTCTGTTTATCATGTCCTCAGAGACTGTCCCACAAAAGGACGCCGGCCCAGCTCTGTGACCTGCATTGGCCCCTGATGCTCAGGACTAGTTTAAGCCCCGAGACCTGATTTGGCCCCAAGACCTAATTATTTTGTGCACCTGTGTTTTAGCTCAAAATTCCTGAAATACCCAAGGAGTTGTGCCACAAGTCCACATCGTCAACAGGGAATGGAGACTTTTAAATGGATGACTTCTTAGGAATTTGCCTCACTTTGCCTCCTGACTTGTCAGTACCTCTAAAATGGGCCAAGTACATACCAAGATTTTTCATTTTTAATATAGCAGTTATGTCCTTGTGTCTGTTTTTCATGTTCTATTCTCTTACTGCCGGATCAGGACTGCTTAAAAAATTCTGGATGTTCTTCTTGTTGGGCTGTTTGTTGGTTTTTTTGCAAAAGAAAAGGCAGCCCTCACACAGCAAACCATGTTTCAAGTAATAAAACATTATTGGTTATTAGTTTTCTAATTTAGGAAAAGTAAATGTATGTGCTTCTGTAGACTTGGCGTGATTCAGCACTCAGGAACACACTGCACATTTAATGTTCTTCTTTTTTTTAAGACACTGATTTAGGATCACTTTATTCCTCCAAGAGTCCTCGTATCTCCAGTAAACAGTGAGAGTAAATTCTTGGCACTCAGCTTGCAAGACAAGGTTTGAAATAGAGGGGACCTTAATCACCTTTTTCAGTCCTCCTTGTTTCAATCAAGCATTTAAGATCCTAATTATATGGAATATAAGCACATTCTTAACTGCTATTAAAAATTAGGAAGGTCTTAAGCATATGCATAAAGGTTAGCATGTGTTTTGCTGAATTTAGGGGTAAATGAGTTAGAAGATATATATATCATGGATAAATTGGCTTTATTACCCATTAGACTAAACTGCTTCAGGTCACCTGTGTGTAAAATGAAGGCACCAGCACTTACCTAACTCATTACAGCACTGTAAAAAATAACATTTAAATACATTGAAAAGTTAGAGTGAAAGTCACTATAATGTTGCTGTTGTTTATTTTGATCTATTTTGTGTGTCCAGGTGAGAATAAAAATTGTTGGAAGTGGCTACAGCCTTCATAAGCCTATCTCTTTCAAATACTGAGGTGCTATCCCAATATTTGTCTTTATACTTTAATATTCCTTAAGAGTGGGCTTTTCCATCTTTATTTAAATAACAGCTGATATAAGAGGTATTTGAATCTTTCTTTCACTGCTGTAATGAGTCGCCTGCCCTTGATACAGTCATGACATCTTGTGTTGGAAAAGGTGGCTGGTTTTTGAGGGATTATTTCAACGCAATTGCCATTGACATCTGCAGCATTCCCAACATGTCCTTCGAATAGCAGTGACTCCCATCCTGGATGCAGTGCTGCAGTGGGGTGTTTGCCTGGGTACAGGTGAGGATGCTCACCAAATCATGGTTTCTGCACCTGGGGGTGACTCTGCAGACCCTCAGAGTTATGTCATCTTGAGGCTTTACTGTGCCATTCAGGACATGAGTGATGTCTTGCTTTTTGCAGCAGTGCTGAATTTATTAACTGCAGCTGATTTATTGTTGGTAAAAAGACATAGAAGGGCTTGTTAACTGCAGCCAGTAAAAAGGAAATGTATGGGTCAGCCTTGTCAGGCTGGAAATCTTCCTGCTGCCAGCCCCTGGGGATCTTGTGCTTGTCTCTGAGGGTTTTTTCAGTGCAAATATCAGCCCATGTCTCGGGTGCACATCTGGGTGCCCCTGGGTGATCCCCGTGGCTGAGGAGGAGGAAACACAGCACAGCACCAGGGCACAGTGTCTGGCCACTGCTTTGTATCCCAAACACAGCCTGGGTGCTGTCCCTCACCCCATGGGAGCACATTCCAAAGCCCCAAATGCAGAAGTTACAGACCTGAACAGCATCCCCAGCATTGCCTGCACTGCGCCAGTCACTGGCTGCGCCACCAGACAGCCTGAAAATCCTCACCCCTGAAAATCCTCACCCCAGGCAGTCTCTGCAGCACAGCTGTCTGGAGAAGGGCTGCAGACAGCCCGAGCCATCAGAGTTCGTGCTGATGTTCTTCTGCTGAGCCTGGCCCCCTCCACACTGCTCCCAAAAGCACTCGGGGGCATCTGTAAAAGCACTGCTGGAGAGACAGGCTGCATTTATGGGTTGTTGTGATCAGCAAGGGAGTTCTGCCATTTACAGGCCTAATGCCATCCCCTAAGTAGGAGGTAGCCAGGCTGGTGCAGGGAGGATGCCCATGCACACCACGAACAGCATTTTGTATGTCAGGGGCGTGGGGAGTCCCTCACCCCACGTAGGTCCTGGTGCACACATAACCAGCAGAGCAGCAGCTCTGCTTGGAAATTGTTTATCACTGGCAGGGCAGAGGGCTGGATCCAGAGCACAGCCTAAAAGTTGCTCCAAATCTGCCACCGCTGTGCAAGTGTTCACCCATATTCAGGTCAGCTGCATCCCTCTCCCTGCATGAGGAACACGCACCGAGGCCATGTCCAGAGTGGGAGGTGAAAACCTGCAACCAGCAGACCTGGGGAGCAGTGTCTCATCTCTTCCCTCATCTCCTGAACAGCATTTCATGAGCTTTGTTGGGAGGGGGCAATGAGGTTTCACAGGCACTCTCTCTCCGCTGACTACTGGAGCATGGAGGGGTCTGAATTCCAATCAGTCTTAATTAGGTCTTTCCCTTGATGTCCTTAATGTGGAGGCAAAAGAGATGCATTTGCTGCTCGTGTATGTAGGAAATGTTTTGCATTGCAGGATATTTTCATTCCTGTTGACTTCAGCAGTGAAGCACGATGCAACACGCTGGAAATTAAATGTGCACTTCAGCTGAACTGGAAGCTGAACCGCTCCATGCAGGTGTAGCTGTGTGATATGAGCAGCAATCATTTGTTATTTGCAGACTGACTGTAGTAAAAAGGGAAATGTCTCCTGCTGCCCCTGAGAAAAGTTATAAAAATGTGTACCCTAATTTTTTTTTTTCATCTTCTGGATAGCGTTCATCTCTGTGTTAGGTTATACCCTGTTTGCCATTTTGATGGGTTGGTTATTTTTCCCTTTTTATTACAAAGGTTTATAGCTTGGGTAAACATCATTGACCACACGCTCTAAACTGCAGTATTGCTGTGCACTAAACTTTAATTGAGGCAGTTGCCTTTGATGTAGGGCTGACCTAAAGCTGAGGCTGATTCCTCTCTTTTGCAGCTTTTGCAGTTCTTTAAAAAGAGACATAATGCAGCATTTATGTAGTTGCTGATTTCTCTACTGCTCTAGCAAATGATCGCTGGGTTTGAATGTAGGATTGATTTCTCAGAATCTCCTGGTTATCCCGAAAGTCTGTGTTTATAATCTGCCATTCTCAGAGTGTAATTAGTTTGCAGGAAAGGTGTTGGGCCCGAAGGTGAAGCTCCAAGATGATGTGTGAGAGTGAGAAGTCCCAGAGGAGTGACCTCATCTGAACACATTGTTTATGACAAAAAGAAGGGAGTTGGATCCTCTGGGCAGTAGCTGTGCTTATGAATTTAATTAAATCCTTATAGCAAAATGGCTGTAACTGGCATCTTTGTTTCTGGCAAGATAGGATTTCTGGAGTTAGTATCTAATTCTCCATGTTAAGAGTTTCATGTGTGTTTAATATGTGTACATTTCACACAGAACTGGAAAGTCAAGCAAACAATTAATTGGTCACATGGACAGATGTGGAGTCACTGAGTAAAACCTGATTTATTTTTTTCATGGGTGAAACAGGAACTCTGACTTTGAAAATGCACACTTACCTCTGCTCCTGCCAGGAGAAAGGACTGAATTTTCTGAAATTTAAATTTGTTCAGAAACTTGTCATCAGACAAAAAAAATCTTTCTGCGAGAAATACACAGATTAAAATAATATTAATAAAAATATATTTCCAAATTATTCTGAAATCAGCTCATATGTTTCACCTCATTCGGCTGGCACCAGTGTTTAGAAATGTATCTTGTCTACATTTGCTTTTATAGTAGGACATTTATTCCAAATATCCATAAATTCCATTTTAAAAGCACTAATTCTGGCCTCGAGGTTCTTAATTCTATTTTAGAATTGCCATGTCATGTACATTTTTTCTGGTTGTGGTTTTTTTTTTTTTTCTTTTTTCCTATCCTACAAAATACCAGTGGAGATTATAGCGGATTATCTGAGCAGTTATCATAGTAAAAGCCAGTTGCCATTTTGGGAGTTCTTTTTTTCTTGAAAGTCCTTTTGACATTAGCCTTTATAATCCAGTGTCTGTGTAGTAGAAGTTCAGGTCAGAGCTAAGGAGACAGGCCTGGGGACTTATGCTCTGTGAAATATATGCAATCTCCTTCCACTTTGAACGTGTTAAACAGACCGTGTATAATCCCTGGAATATTTGGTAGATCTGCCAGGCCTGGAAGATGGCATTTGTAATATTTGTCTAGTTACATGTATTTTTACATGGTTGTCCATCCCTGTGCCATCCAAACTCTATTCAAAAGTAACGTGAGGAGAGGGGGCTGAACAAAGAGTGAGAAGAAAATGTATCATTCCCAGCGGGAGATTTTAGAGTTTGGGTTTCTTTTTTTAACCCCTCCTTTCTCTCTGCTGTTGCTTTTTAATGAATCGTTCTTCTAACCTACTTTAAATTGAGCTTTCTAGCATGCTGGATGTTTTGCAGATGAATCATACTGTGCAATGGCCTTATGCATATCTGCTGTGCAAGTACATTGTCAGCTTGTATTTGATAACCTACCAGCAAGCAGGACTTTTTTTTTTTTTTTTAATGGAAGCTTGGGATACTAGCATCCTTCTCCAAGTGAGAATAATGCAACCACTGTTAATAAATCAGCCCAGGTCCAAGGATGTCTCACCACTTTCGCTGCATCCCTGATTGGCATTATCCTCAGAGGTATAAATTAAAGGGGAAAATATATAATCTGGGAAGCTTTCCAGCATCATCTTTTGAAAATGAGAGCTCGGTGCTTTGCTGAGATTTCTTTGGTGGAGGAATGCTAATAGCAATGCTGAAGATGTGCTCTGATTGCACCCTAAAGAGTAGGAAGACACACAGAACAGCTTCATAATTTTTTTTCCCCTTTGTCATCAAGATAATTTCTGATGTGATCTGCACTGGATGAACTGTTTCTACACTGCTCTGTGAATTGATCCCAGAAGTGCAGCTTGAGTCGCTCCTTCTTCTACTACTTGTTCCCTCAGTCTGACATCTGCATAAAATCTGGTGCAGGTTTTCCCACTCAGCCTGCAGACAGCTGTCTGCAGCTGTCAGCAGAGAGTGGACACAGTCCCTCTGAGATACTGGCCAGAGCCTGAGCTTCTGCAACGAGGGTTTTAGGAATTTCTTCCGACTGTTCCTAGGAGGTGTCATCACAGCCGGATGGTAACTCCCGACGCCTCCCTCCCCACAAGGGAAGAAAAATGTGCTGCAGATTGTGCTGATTTGCAAAAAATATTTCACAGGGAGGGTTTGATTTTAGCAATGTTCCAGCTGTGCTAAATGAGCAGAAAAGGGATTTTTTCAGCACATCAGCAATGTGTTGGAAATGGAAATGCCGCGTTTTCCAGCACTTTCTTAGTCCTCAGTTTTCCTCTTCCCCGCCCATAACCCACTTGGGTCTTTGGCATTTACTGGAACTAGTAGTTTAGCATGACTGTTGTACTTGGAGTCTTGCTTCATAATGTCTGCGTGTTTCTATTTCCTTTTTCTTGGCCAGCTCTCTGCCAACACCTTCCTTCGCTTTCCAAGAGTCAGTGAAAAGTGCAGAATGCAAGATGCCCTTGTTCCTTAGGTTGCATTTTGGGGATGTGTAAGATACCTTTACTACTACTTTGTTGATGGGACAGCTAGTCCACAGTGGAGTGAAGAGTCTCCAAATAGTCCCCAACAGCTGCATTTGAACTAGGTCTGGTTCTGCTGAGGCCCAGGCAGTGCCAGGCTGCTCCAAAGGGGTCTCAGCTTCATGATCAGTGACTCAGTTTGTGGGGCCTCTCAGGCTGAGACTCCAAAAAGTCATTCCTCTCTCCTGAAAAAAATGTAGGGCAGTTATTTTTACTTATGTTCCTGAAGATAGTTAATATTTTTTTTTGCATGTTTTCACTTTTAAATTCTTATTAAGGATCCTTAGTTATGTTTTGCAAAGGCACTCACCCTTCCAGCTCAACAACACAGAGGGAATACCATGTGTCATTTGCCATCTCTTACTGACATTGCTAAATTTGCTGCAGCAAACGTGTTTCAACATTTCCAAATGTTTTTCCTGTTGAGCTTTCTCTTCCACAGAAAGGTTTTCTGTTTCCTCCTGATTTCAGATGAAAAGAAAATTGAAAATAATACGAAATTTTCCCACAGGACAGAATTTTTTTTTGCAATAGCTCCACTTCCAGTTAATGTCAGGAAAAACACAAACCACTGCAATCAGCAGGCTTAATTTCAACCCTGCATTTATGACTTATTCTTTGACATTGCTGCCTGAAGAGTAACAACATAAACACCCTTAGCTTGAAAATGCCCTTTAAAGCTGAGAGCTAGTGCACCAGCAAGCAGGATTTGTGAGCACCTATTTAATGCAGTCAACAGGAGGGTGACCTTGGTTCTCTGTCACTGGTGAAAATGAAATTGCCTCCTGGTCCAGCCCATCTAATGGCTGCTGAACTATAACACCAAGCAGGTTCTTCTTTCTTCATGGCAGATGACTTTGCCACTTCTGTGGCAAAGAAGGCGTGAAGCCAATGGTGTTTCCCAAGCCAGCAGCTGCCCAGCATCCCTGGATTTAAATAATGAGCATAGAATCATAAATCATAGAATGATTTGGGTTGGACGGAGTATTAAAGATCATCTAGTTCCAACACCTTCTTCTAGATGAGGTTGCTCAAAGCCCCATGCCACCTGCTCTTGAACACATCCAGGGATAGGGAGTCCACAGCTTCCCTGGGCAACCTGTTCCAGTGACTTTACTGTAAGAATTTCATTCCAAGATTTAATCTAATGCTACCCTCAGTCAGTTTGAAGCCATTCCCCTTTGTCCTGTCACTCCAGGCCCTGCTGAAAAGTCCCTCTCCAGCTCTCTTGGAGCCCCTTTAGATACTGGAAGGGGCACTAAGGTCTCACTGGAGCCTCCCCTTCTCCAGGCTGACCAGTCCCAACTCTCTCAGCCTGTCTCCAAAGCAGAGGTGCTCCAGACCTGTGAGCCACTTCGTGGCTCTCCTCTGGACTTGTTCCACAGGTCATTATAAAGTGCTCCCTCCTTTACTTAAAAATGTGACTTGCCTATCAAGGCCAAACAAGGGAAGGAAAGTCAGTGAAGACAGCAAATCAGACTCTTTCTTCTTAGTCTCTATAAAAGACAACTTCTTTTTGAAAAGCCCTCCCCTTCTCACTTTGTGTGAGCAGGAAAGCAATGGAGCTCCTCCATGGTTAGGAAGTAGAGTCTGGAAGCCACTAGGTTCCCCTTCCCCATGCTGAACTTGGAGCTGCAGGGACAAATGCTCCCTCAGACTTACTGTGCTGCATGTTTTAACCAGGTTTTCAGGAAAAAAATAGCTTGTTGCAGAAGTTTTCAATCAGTTTCAGACCCATTAAGCTGGATGGCAGAAACTGCCCGAGCAGGAAGGATCCAAAGTTTACCAGTAGTCTTCTGCTCCTGCCTGCACCCAGCACCAGATGTCCCAAGCTTCTGTAGCTTTTAGAAAAGGGAAAGCCTGATGTGAGCAAAGCACCACGTTGCCTGCAGAGTTGCTTGCTCAGATTTCTGGTGACAACTGCTCTGCTGTGCCAGGTACAAGCCTGTCTTGGAGAAGATAAGTTAGAGGAGTTGATTTCTAACCTTATCCAACACCAGAGCTGATAGAGAAAAGGGTATTTGCTCCTGCTCCTTGGTGAAAATGGCAGGAGAAATGAGCTACACTAAAAGTCAGCGCAGGTAGAAGGATAAAATCACATAAATTACACAGGAGTGTCAGGCTGCGGAGAAGTCAGGATGGAGGGAAAAATGAATAGCAAGAAAAAGAAATCCAAACTACTCTCAAGAGTTTGCATTTCTCAAGCAATGCATTTCTCATCAATTTATGAAGGGAATTAGGTAATTTGATGCTTACAGTGGTAGGGGATTAAGCTTATAAACTCTGCAGGTGCCTTTTGGTCCACATCTCCTGCGCTCATGAGCTCTGGAGGCAGACTTTGCCTACAAATCCTTTGTTCAGTCAGAGCTATTAACATAATTGTTCTTAAAAATGCTTTTGAATGCATTTTAGTTTTTCATTTATTTCTTTTACTCAGCTGGAAGGGCATGAAATCCCCGTTCTTCAAGGCAGAGATAAATCTGTTCAACCTTTCACCGTGTGAGTAGTACCTGGAGGAGTCTTGTGCTGCAGCGGGATCTGGTGTGCTGGCTTCACTTTCCAGACCCTTGGAGGTTGGCTGACCTCTCCCAAGTTCTAGCACTGGGAAACTACAGGGAATACCATGAAAAATCAGAACGATCTTGGCCACCTGTATAAATATTCTGAATAAATAGGGGGAGGTTGTGCAGGGACAGGGCATCTCAGCAGGAAGAGCAATTTCAAAAACACATGATGTGAAACCCCGGACGAGTCCACCAGAGAAGGACTGGAGTGTTGAAGGTCACAAGTCAAATTCAAGCCACCGTGGGCTGCAAATTTTGTGCTGTTTTGCTGTTGGTAAACAGCAGATGCCACACTGAGGTGGCCTGGGGAGGAGCGTGGTGTCCAGTCTGGAGCACAGCGCCTCGGGAGCAATGCAGAAAGCCCAGAGGAGGGTGACCAGAGTGATCAGATGTCTGGGAAATATGATCTAAGAGAAAAGATTGAAAGAACTAGGCTTGTTTAAGCTGAAAGAGAGAACTGCTGAGGCAGAGCAGTCTGTAAGCACATTAAGTACATGAAGGCCCAAGCAAAGAGCCTGAGTTAACCTGATCTCCAGGAACGGATGTAGTTTCAGTTGCAACATGAGGTTCAAACTGATCATTTGGAAAAAAAAACTTAGAGAGGATGTGGACATGCAGGACAGGGAAACACAGGTTGCTTGGGGGTGGGTGGCTGCAGCTCCTTTGCTGGAGTGGGCAGTGCAGAGGGACATCACTCAGATGGCATGGGAAGTCATGCTGCTTCCTGGGGCCAGCAGTGGAATTAGGTGATGTCTTTCAGGCTTTTCTAGCCCTATTTTTGGTGAGGCTGTAAGGTGGGAGGAAGGATGGCAGCAGGAAATACACTAATATCTTCTTTTCTCATCTTTGTTTGGTCCCTGCCCTGTTCAAACCAGCGTCTTCATCTGTTACCTTCTGAAAGTGCACATCAACCACGGGTCACAGAAAAGTAGTAATGGCTGATGTTTTTGTGTTTCAGCGTCTTTTGGAGGTAATTTTTTGTTTTTTTAAGAAAAACAGATTTTTGTTTGTTTTGCAGGAAAAGCCCTGCTTTCTTTGGGAGAAATTGAATTGCCTCCTGCAGAGAAATGTAAACACAGCATTCAGTGGCTAAAGTTGGACAAACAGAGCAATCTTCAGCTCTAAGATAAATTACTAATAACGAGAATTTTTAAATAAATGCAAGCTTGGCAAGCAGAAATTATAAAAGATGAAGTGCACAGTGATAGTTGGAGATTAAGAGAATAGTGACTGCATCCAAGGAAGGAGGAAAGGGAAAAAGATACAGCAAGTACAGGCTTATTAAATTGATTAAATTAGTATTGTTAAGAACATTAGAGTGAAAGGAAAATGGGAAAAGTGCATCATTGATTTATAAATGCGCACTGTGAAGACAAACTTTATAGCTTATTTCAGTAAAACACTGATTGTGTTTTGACTGGGTTTCAGTGAAGTGTAAACCCAGTACTATTGGAGCACCTTCGCAATTGAGACAGGCTGAGAATTGGTGCTGTTCAGCCTGGGGAAGAGCAGACTCAGGGGTGACCTCATTGTGGCCTTCCAGTACTTAATGAGAGCTTATATAAGAGAGGGATAGTGACTTTTTACATGAGTAGGTAGTGATAGGACAAGAAGGAATGGTTTACACTAGAAGAGGAGAGATTTAGGTTAGATGTGAGGAAGAAATTCTTCCCTGTGTGGGCACAGATTGCCCAGAGAAGCCATGGATGCGCCATCCCTGGAATTGTTCAAGGCCAGGCTGGCAGGCGGATTGGAACTGGATGAGCTTTAAGGTCCCATGGAAAATTGTTGGCTGAGCTGGAGAAGATGGAGGGTAACAATAGCCATGGCACGTCATGTATTACCTACAGAACAGACAGTTTGTGCTGAAAGGAAAATGCTTGGCCAGTGTGGGAACTGCTGGTGGGGTGCTCAGTTAGTCTTGGGGTCTGTTTTATGAAATACTTTTGTAGAATATTTTTGTGAAAACTCTGTGTTTACTGCAGTGTACCCTCTCTAGAATGAGGTTGTATATGTTTGTACAAGGCTCGTTCAGCTTCTGCTTTGACCTTGGGATCATCATTGTCATTCAGCGCCTGGGTAACTCGCACTGGTTATGCACAGAGTCACTATGGCCCTCTGATGAAACAGTGAAACCAATTAGAGTGGCATCAGAGAAAAAGAAGTGAAATGTTAGGTACTTGACATTTGGTTTCAATGTTTTTGATTTGATTTGAAACAGTTTTAATTCAATAAAAAGTAAAAAAAAGAAAAAAGTTCAGTTTTGTAGAAATTACTTTTTCCAGACAATTCTCTTAAGAAAAATTTCCCATGATCCTCAAAGGGTAAAGAAATAATCAATGAACCTTTTTTTGAGAAATGTAGCACCTCTTCCCAGCTGTGTTAATATCAGTGAGCAAACAGCACTTCCTCAGACCAGCTCATGAGCTAAATTTGGAAATGATTCCCTTTATATTTGGGATCCATGGCCTGCTGATGAATATTTGAAATGTGAGCTGTACTGCTTCATTGTAGCTTCTTATATGAGTCACATGGTTATTTAATGAGGATCCTTGATTGGGGAGGCATGAGCAAACACATCTTTTATACATACTTGACTGTGCCAATTTCAGGGCTTATTTTCTCTTGATGCTGATACATACACGTTTGTCATTGGCCTTGGCAAACATTTCTTTGCCAAAAAGTCATTTCTCAAGTATCAACGAAAAATGATACATGGATTTAACTAACATTAAAAAAACCCCACCACATTTAAATGTGTAATAGAGTCATAGAATCACAGAAACATTCAGGTTGGAAAAGCCCCCTAAGATCATGGAGTCCAACCTTTAACCTGGCACTGCCAAGCCCACTGCTACACCATGTCCCCAAGTGCCACATCCACACGGTTTTTAAATCCCTTCAGGAATGATGGCTCAACCACTTCCCTATCATCCCCTCTGTACCAAAATTAAGAACATAACACTGAGATTCACTTGTGAGATACACTTGGGTGGCAGCAGTGTATGTGTCCACCTGTGGGAATTTTATTAGGTGAAGTCAGAACCCCCTTCAGGAACATCCGATTCATTTGCTTTCTTACCTCTGTAAGTTGGGAGCTTGGGGTTTTTGGCAATTCTTGTATATTTAAGTTTCTCCTGGGCATCGGGGTGGCTGTAATTCTCACCTCAGAACAAGAGTGGGAGTTGCAGCTCCAGGATAGCTGCTCCAATAACACATTTCTTGCTGATCTCTGGGTCTCATCCTGCGTGCAGCATTAATGGGGAATCACAAGGTCCACAAAAGATCCCCATAGAATCACAGAAAGGCTTGGGTTGGAAAGGACCTCAAAGGTCATCTAGTTCCAACCCTCCTGTGAGGAGACAGGTAGCTTTGCCATTTGCAGCACGCTGCTTGTGCAACAATTTTTCATGAAAGTTTGTTTATTAAGTTTAGGAAAAAAGAAGACTTTATCTTTCCTGAAGATCTCATTACAGCATTCAGCTACTACAGACTCCAGAAGAGCCTTCTCTGAAGTACCTTTTCATTGGATTTAAAGCTCCGTTTCATGAATATAAAACATGACATATGTGATCTTCCCTCTGCCTAGCAGTAAAGGCTGCTGCTGATGCAAGACAGTCAGTGAACTGCCTGGCTTGAAAAATAATCTTAATTTTTTACACTGTAAAGGTCAGTACAGCTGCACCAGTCCATGATACCTGACTTACCTGATTGCAGAAGTTACAGATTTTTTTTCATATGGTACAAAAAGGAGAGATTATCGGTTTGGAAAGTGAACCCACAGGTACAATACACTCATTTTCTGTCCCAGCAATGAATCCACCACTCCAAACATTGATGATTATCTCCCAGTTCAAGTGAATGTTGTAAATTTATCTTGGTGGCATGGCTATTTCCAAAATTCCTCGACCTATGGTCCTTGATGTTGGTTTAAATTATCAACAAACTGTCCTTTCAAACACAGCTGCCAAGTCAGCCACAAGCCCTTGAACCACAGACATAATAAAAAAGCAAATTCTTTCCAAAAACACAATAATGTTTGTTGAATAGATTCTGCTCACTGACTGAAGGAATGACAGATTAAGTAAGAAGAAGAGGGAAAGAAATAACAGGCTTGGAAATCTGAAGTTGGGCATGGATAAACACGAAGGGATCATGGCAGTTCTTTGAGTATGCAGAAAACATACATTTGGGAAGGAAAAATGGAGAATGGTTAGGAAAACATCTGGAAGGAGTGGTGCCAGATGGTTGTTTCCTTTTTGATTGGACTAGTATTTTTCTCATAAAATATGAAGACCCAATTTTCATGTTTTTCAATATTTACAGATCTCAGTTTGTATGTAAGAAGGAAAATAAGGTCACAAATAGAACTCTTTGCATGCTTAAAATAGTCTGGATATTCTGTGCTTTGCTGACTCAGCCTAAATGGACTGAGATTTTGAAGTGCTGGGAACGTCTAAATCCCTTTCCAGTTCCTGGCATCTGAGAATGCTACACCCCTATTAGAGAAAGGATTTTATTTAGAGGGGAGAACTGAGGGCACCCATGATTAGAAAATTCTAGCTTATGTTCCCACCACAACAAAATCTTGCTGAGCTGGCATCAGGGCGGCATTGACTGGAATCAGCTTGCTTAGTTTCTGCTTGTTGGTGGTGGGGCAGTTGTTACTTGAGAGATTGGGGACCCTCAAAGATGTTTTCAACTGTAAACATACACTTTCCCCCATCAACCACCATGAAAAGCCAAGGACGAAATCCATTTTTTAAATAGATCCCTAGATTTTCATTATGTGGCTTTGAGGCAACATTGTTTTCCACACTTATATAACCTTGGATAGCTACAACAAACAATGGTTATGTTTTCTGCAAAATGTTTCAGTTTTCTTTCACAAATCAATGCTCTTAAACTTATAAGTTATGCTGTTCAAGTGGTGTTGAACTGTGAGTATTTTATCATTTCATTGTATGCAAGACTGAGAAGAACATGCATCCAGCTTGAAATTCAAATGCTGGGATCTGAGTGGGGCTAATAGTTAGCATCTTAACCCCAGGGAGGAAAACCATGATTTTTGAGGATTTTAGAGAAGTCATTGTGTGATTTTCCACCTGGGACCTTTTGCTGGGGATTTCTCAAGGATACCCTGAGGATGCCCCAATTGAGCATCACCATGTGGTGCTCCCAGCCAGATGGACATCACCTGTGCAGATCAAGATGCTACCACATCTCAGGCACCCCCAGGTGCAACACCACCTGCTGAGAGGCTCATATTTTGGGGAGCTGAGGAGAGGATGGGGCACAGTTGTGGGTTCATTGCACCTGGGGAGGCTCCAGGTCCTGTTTCAGGCCTGAGTCCCCTTCCTGTCACCTACCTTGTCCTGCTCTGTGGCATGTCCCTGGTGGGTCACTGAAAGAAAGCCAAAAATCTGTCTGATGGGCCGTTGAAAGCAAATAACACCCTATTCAAGCAGTGAATAGTATTACAAATTTTTAGGGTCTTTCTCAGGCTTTTATTGGACTTTATTAATTTAAAATTCATTAGAACTTTGCTAGCATGGTCTGAATAATGCATTTATTCATGCAGACATACATGGGTACTTTGCAAACACATGGTGCAATTGTTTGGCCAGGATGATGTGCAAAGGTTCTGGTGGTCAGTAAGCTGAGATGGAATGAGCAGTGTGGGCTCAGCAAGAGCCAGGGAGTTGAAAAAAGAGATTATTCCCTCTGTTCAGCCAAAGGTGGATAGAAGGAAAAAAACTGGGCAACCTAAGCTAGCTTTGAAATACCTCTGCTTAGAGCAGGGATTGGACTGGAGACCTCCAGAGGTCCCCTCCAGCCTGATTTTTCCTGCAGTTCTGCTGTTTAGGACTCAGTTATATCACCGTTTTCTCTGCTGTGCTTCTACCTACTATTCCTGACCACTTCCACCTGTTTTCCCATTATAAATATAAAGGTAATTAGGGCTATTTTAGAAGCTGGCTGCTGGATCATGAGGCAATTCTGCACCGACAAAGGGCTTGGGTTGTTTCTCAAACCCAGCTGGGTGTCTTGTTGCTCTGCTGAGTAAGGCTCTTCTCTGTTTCTGGTTCACAGGCTGAATTAATGAAATAAAAATACATGTATTTCTGCAGGTCTGCCTGAGATGAGGAATTTTCATTTTCCTCAGAAAACCAAAAAAAAAAAACCCCAACCAAAAAGTTGTTTTTATTAAATCCCAGGTGTTCAATTTCCTCCCCGCCAATTCCTTTCACTTCACTTTGGAAACTACTTATTATCTTTGTGAAAAGTCAGCTTGGGCAAAAGACACTGCACATAAATTGCATTGCAGTCTGCCACAACCACTGTGCAACAAATCCTTTTTTTCTTAGCTAAAATTATTGTCTGAATTTGGCAGAAACTTCCAAACGGTGGGGTCGATCAAGTGTGAGCTTTCCACCTAATGACTTATCAAGCCCCCAGATCTCACCCATCTTCAGTTCTGGCAGTGCAGCAGGGAAATCCTGTATCCTTTATTTGTGCTACCAACTCCATTTTTAATAGTGTAAAGCAGAGATTTGCACTGGTGAAGCTGCTGCTGGCTTCAAGGAGGAATAAGCTGGTATGGAGTGTTTTTTCTTGTTTTAAGGGAGTGAAAAGCTGGATTGAAGCTAAGGAAAAAGGTGAAAGTGCAGTGGTGAGTTTACTGTGAGGTGATTTGACTGGGCAACTGGAATGGGGACAGGTACCCATTCTGTGCACGTCTTTTTTCCTGTCCTTCTCCTTCTTTTCCCCATCCCCAGAGATGAGGAATGGTTTCCTCTTTGCCTGCAGCATTTTCTGCGGGTGGGTGGTGATAATAGAATAAGGGCAAGGTAATGACAAAAGTGCTGATGTTTGCTCATGTGCTGTGCTCAGGGGCAGAAAACTCGATTAACACTTGAGAAGTCTTGATTCCTCCAGAGGAAAAAGTGTTTGGCCACGAACCTGCCCTCTCTGAATGTTGCTCCATTTGCCCTGTCGTGGGATCTGGCTCACACCAGCTGGTTTGGACCGAGGCAAAGGGAGGAGAGCAAGAGTGTCTGCCACATCTCTCCTGCTGTGGCTTGGCTTGTTTATATTCATGGTTTAATTTCCACGAGCCACTTCTCCTGCTGTTCTGCTCACTGTGAGGTTGTTACAACATTTTAACAAGGCAGGACAAGAAAAAAAAAAGGGGCACCATTATCTATTCAGCAAGGAGCTGCTTGCATTGAGGGCAGTTAAGAGGGTTGGGAGCGCTGCAGATGATGTGGAGACACAAGCAGGATCTCCAAGGAGAGAAAGAACAGGGAAGTGGTAAGAGAGATGCTGCAGGAAGTTGAAACCAGGCGATGAGTCATCTCTCCATCCATCCTGGGCAGTCCCATGCTCAGTGGAGGTGCCATCCTGGCCTTGTGAGCTGGGCTTTTGCAGTGCACACTTATTTTTTTCTGCACAAAATAAGCCTCTCAGCAGGACTGAGCAGCTGAGGCTTAGTGCTGCACTGCTGTGGGGATGCAGGGTGTTCTTGGGCAGAGCAGATGTGCCCAAGGACAAGGCAGACATTTGCCACCATCCAGTTTGCACAAGGTGAGTGGGTTTGAGGAGACAGTCAGGCTCCAGGTTGTGGTAACTGCTCTACAGAAGGCTTGGGAAACTGCAGGAAACTCATCAAGAGGTGCTGTTGTGGAGGACTGCATGGAGATTGTAGGTCAAGTGGAGGATGGGAATGGCACTCAAATGTTTGTAGGACAGAGGGATTAAGGTATTGACAGAAACCTCTGCTGTGCTTTGCTGTTGGTTTATATAAACTATGAAGTGTTCAGCCCTGCTGAATAACATTTCATTCTTGAGTGCAGTTTTCCAGAAGTCAAGCTGTGCCCCCGAGCCTTGGTTTCCGAAGTACCCTAATATAGTCTGCCCCAAATATAATCTGCTGTGCCATTTATCTGCACAAAATAGAGTATTTTATAATGGCAGAAACTCCAGCAACCCTTAATTGGATGGAGTGGATGAAAACATGTATTTGAATCCTGAACAAAATATGAAGCCTATTGTTACGCTCTAAATGTGTTTTGAAAGGAGGTTTAAATAAAGCAGAAATATTTACCACAGATATTTACTACCTCTTTTCGCACAGATCTTCCTCTTTGTTGTTCCTTTAAAAATCTCTGCTGGAGTTCCTCCAGCAGAGACATCCATAACAACTCTGCCTCCCCTGCATGGGCTGTGTCTTGCCCTGAGCACCAAGGGTGACATTAGGGGGTTGGTGGACCCAGACCCTTGGTCACTGGAAGCCAGCAGAGCTCCACTGAGGTCTCTTCTCTGGTTCTTTTGAGTTCAGCTGGACCATGGATTTGTAAAGGCCTATTCCAAAACACTTCTCTGCCCCTGGACTATCCTTGGGAAGGGTGAATCTGATCCCTCACAGTTTGCACCCTGTTGAATTTTCCCTGCTACGTTTGTATCTTGATTTTTCCAAGCAGATATTGGACAATTGCTTGGAAGGCTTTTGCCCCCCTCCCCTCCTCCCCCCGCCCCACCCTTGTGTTGTGTTTGGATTGCAGGCATGGAAAATGGCATACACAATATGCCAAATAATTTTATTAATTTCACAGTGTTTACTAGTTACTCTGCCTCCTGACCCTCCACAGCAGCCGATTAAGCTGGGGTTGACCTTTCTCTAATCTTCAAATTGAGAAATTTGTCAGCTATATCCCTTAGTTACGAAACTGGGATTATTCCAGAGAGGATAAAATCTGAAGGCCATCAACTGCTCTGGCTGAGCTCCTTGCTAGCTGGGAGCAGGAGTACATTTCCCCCTACTGTAAAATTAGCTGGGTGCACTGTGGGAGAGTGTACACAATCTATTTTAAATGCTACATTTAAGGCAGGATTTCTTTGTTTACATTCTGAGTAGGAAAACGAAGCTCCTGTCACCAGGCTCTGTTACTGTAGGAGTTAATATGTGGTTTGCTATCCAGGCCATTTCCAAGGAGATGTGATGTTTGCAGGTCATCCCTCACATCCAAGCGTGTCCTACTTGTGAGCAACCTTGCAGTTTTGCTTCTGCTGGGGACTGTAACTTCACCAGGCTCATTTTTTCCTCCTTTTCTCCCCTGAGCACTGGCTGAAGATCCCTTCACTTGCTCCTGTAACTCCCCACATACAGTTACAGGGTCCCCCATCAGTGCCTTCCTGCTGGAAGAGCCCTGGTGTCAGACAGGGCTCTTCTCCACCAGCCCGTCACAGCCGAACCCTCCTGACACCGCGACAGTGTGTCTGAGATGCCTCCTGCTCCCCTCCCTTCCATCTGTCTCTTGGGGAAAAGCACAAAGAGCATTGTTATCTGCTGTGACAGGCAGGGCTATGCAGAGGAGAGCTCCTCCTGGAAAGCAGATGGGACCAGTTGAGAGTGGACGGGAAGATGCGCTAAATAAATCTGGACCAGTCGGTGCATTGGGCCGGTGACGGGGAGAACTTGTGTACCAGGAATGGAAAGGTAACCACCGTCCACAGGCTTGATTTTTGGCTGTTATAAACCGGTAAAACTCCCATGTAAGGGACCTGGGAACTCGGGAACATTGTTGTGTACATCGTATTTACTGTCCTCTCCACTGAAGGATAAAAAAACCCCAGATCATCCTGTATGATGCTTTTTCCCTTGTGGAAGTGGCTCCAGCTGAATACTCATGCTGCTCATCAGGATTTACTCTCCAACACTGAACACTCTTTGTGTGGCCTCTCTGGCCCACCCAGGCAAGGCATCTGGAGCTCAAGAAATAGTTAAAGGTATCTTCAAGATAAGCTAGGAAAAATAAATGGCCCTTGAGGCCTGCGAGCAAGTTTCAGAAATATTTCTGCTGCTTTCTTTGATCTGCTCAAAAGAGGAATTAGCCACTGTTTCTGTGTTTGGAAATAAACTGTGGAAAGGTGCCTCCTCCAGAAGATATTGAACTGTGCAAGGGGAGCTCAAGCTAGGATATTGAAATTGAGAACAAAACTCCACTCCAACAGTCAGAGCTGCACTCCTGGAGAAGAATCGCTTTTCCCAACCTTCTCCCTTGTCCCTGCGCTTGTGTTAAACCAGGGAGAGTCCCAGGTTTATGTAGCATGCACAGGGTCACTGCCCTGGTAATCTTCATGGGCATCAAAAAACATCCCTGTAAATACAGCAAGGGAATATTTTCCCCATCCATAATGGGGAAAGCTCCTGGAGGTGCTTGGAAAACACAGTATATTTCCTACAACTTTGTCTTGCCCTTCTCCACAACATTTTTCATGTTCTTTGCACCCAGAAACCCAAATCTCCAGGTAGCTGTTGCTCAGAAAGTTAAAAATCTTTCATCTAGGGCTATTGAAAGCAACAGAGACACAATGCAGGACAGGGAGAGGAAAGTGGGTTAGAAACTCCTGTCAGGAAGGGGGACAGCCTTCCTGGAACAATTTCCATGTCATCAGTCAGCAACTTGCTTTGTGTTTGGAATGAAAGCAAAAAGACTTTGACCCAAGCACAACTCGAAGTCCATTCTGGAGTAGTTTCTTTTATATTCTATGTTATTAGGTTCTTACTGCATTCACCTGTCCAGAGAAGGACAACAGAGCTGGGGAAGGATCTGGAGCACAAGTCTGATGAGGAGCAGCTGAGGGTGTTTAGTTTGGAGAAGAGAAAACTCAGGGGGCACCTAATTTCTGTCTAAACTCCCTGAAAGGAAGGTGTAGCCAGGTGGGGGTTGGTCTCTTCTCCCAGGTAACAGTGACAGGACAAGAGGAAATGTCCTCAAGTTGTGCTTGGAGGGTGGGGGTGGTTAGATTGGATATTAGGAAAAATGACCACCCAGTGCCTAAGGGTGCTCAGGCACTGGAACAGGATGCTGAGGGGATTGTTGCAAATGCCATCCCTAGAAGTGTTCAGAAAAGACATGCATGTGGCACCTGGGGATGTGGTTTAGAGGTAAACATGCCGGTGCTGGGTTAACAGTGTGACTCGATGATCTTAGAGGTCTTTTCCAACCCTAACAATCCTATGATTCGATGCCTGTTAGACTGTGAGCACCTGCCAACAGCCATCATGTGTCTGACTGCCCATCCCATGACTGCCTCTCCATCACTGGGATGCACAAGCAGGATACTGCAACAAGCAGACCTCAAAGGTCTGCTGGGGTTTAGCCTTTAATGCCCTGACCTGCTCTGGAGCCAAATTATTATAGCAGCCTATAGAAACCCCTCAGCTTTCTGCTTGTGTCTCACTTTATAAATAGCCAGGCATCTCAAGGCAGACAGGGAAACCCTGCTGGGATGCTGCTATTTTCACAGTCCTTTGGATTTGAAGCAGTTGCTTTTGCAGTTCACCTTTTAAAAAGACAAAAATGCTGCTGAGCCTGAGGTTAGGCTGGCCCTTGGCCACACTCAGGAGCCCTGACTGGTGTTGATCATGGAAATCTTGCAAGGAAGACAGACATGGTCCAGGGTTGCAGTTCTCTGTGTGAGTGGATGTGGTCCCCTCTCTAAGCACAGACATGGGCATAGGCACCTGCCTGTATATATGAGCCTGCAGTGTTGGCCACTAACATTTATTCCCTATGCACTGCTCCTGTTAAAGTTACCAGGAAGCTCTTAAGAACATTTAAAAATACCTTTTAAAAAGGAGGCTATTTTAAATCAACTGTCTTTCATTGTCTCTTGACATTCAGTGTAAAGGGATGTAGATAGGAAGGGACTTGTCCCCGTGGGGTTGTAATCCTGCTGACTTTAAAATATGCCCAAAGTTTGCTGTGAATGGGGGGAGTTATGTGAAACAAAAGCTCCATCAAACACAAAATCAGAACAGCTGATCATGTAACAGAGGGAGGAGGGTTTTTTCCGACTCTTTTCAGTAGAAAAGATATATTTTCCAGGAGCAGTTCTGCCAGTTCCTCTGCAACCTGCAAAGAGCCGAACAGATGTATTAAAAAAGAGAACAGTGGAAGCACATTGCACACTTCTGTTGTGTTTTTGCCCTCATGGTGCCCTTCGACCACCACTCTTGTTGAGGTGGTGGTTTCGTTGCAGCTCGGGGGACTGTGCAGGAGGGCTGGGCTTCATGGTCCCTGCACTGCTTCCCTCCTCCATCCTCACCCCACGCTGTGTCTGTGCAGGTGGCAGGCCCTGACTGCTGACTTTGTGTGGGCTGGGGCTTTCCAGGGATGTCTGAGATGTCTAACGAGCAGCTTTTTCCAGGCAGCTGAGCATGGCAGGCACTTTATCCACCTTCCCAGAGGCAAACACCCTCAGCTGCTCTCCCTTGGGATGGGAAGGGAAGGCTCAGTGGGTCAAATCTGACCCACCACCATGTTAGCCCAGGTCTGAGAGGACAGGAAACACTGCTGAACTGTTTACAGCTGGTGAGTGGGTGTTTCAGGCATGAGTACAAAGGCTTTTGGGGCTGTACCACCCAGGGGACTTTGTGTTGTTGGGAGAGCACCCTTGGTGGCAATGATGCAGGAGAAGTGAAGGCTCCATTTACCCATCAGGAGAGATCAGCCCAGCAGGCTTGACTGCCTCAGTGATACACAGGGACGACCTCTGTGTCTCCAGCTTGTGCAATATTTATGCAGCTGATCTGGTAAATGGCATGGGTTTTACTCTTTGTTAGGTGGATGAGTGCCCATCAGCTGTCCCAGCCACCACAGTCCCTCCAGGGAGCTCTGTGGCTGCCTAAAGAGAGATTGTGAAGCACCATTTCAACAGCCCTGAGCATATTCATTAGGTTGCAGAGAGCTAACACACAAATAAGTGCTGGTTTGGGAACACACAGGTTACCAATGCTCAGGCTTGACAAAAACTGTGGGGGCAAAGACAGTGAAACTGTGGCTGAAACTGTGCAGGGGAGTCTGTTTAACCTCCAAGGAAGGAGGGATCCATGGTGAAAAGTGACAGACCTTCCCTAAAGCCTAAAAAATACCTGAGGAAAGAGGGAAGTACGTCAAGGAGGACAAAACCTGAGGCCTTTGCCTCCAAGCCGTGATCTGCAGCAAGACTGGGGTGTCCCCTGGGAGCCCAGGGCACTGCAGCCCTGACATCTGCTCGGCAGGGAGGAGGCAGGGGAGGAAGAGGAGAAAAATAAGAAGGAAGAGGAGGAGGAAGAAATGGAAGAAATCTCCAAGGCCTTCTCTGCAATGCAGTGGGAGGTGTGGGGAGGCCCTTCTCGGAGGGGATGTTCCCAAAAGGTCCCCTTTTGCCAACGCAATGCGCTTCTTGCGCTTCCCCTTTTCCGTGCCGCACTGAAACCCCAGTTCCATGCTAATGCTCCATCACAGGCTGCTTTCTGTGTCGGCATCAGCGGGGAATTAATCTTTGCCCTGTGCCAAATGTGGATGTGTGGGAGAACCCCTGCCTTCACTTCCTGGGCAGGCACTGAGCTGCTAATTAGGAGCCCAGGCTGAGGCTGTCAGGACCACCCCAAGGAGGGATTTGGAGACATGCCTTGCATTGATTCTGGTGCTGTTAAAAACAGTAAGTACTTGAGCCTAGCACAAGGTACCTGTCTGCATCTTAATCTTGGAGCTGGGTGTCTCACTGTTGCCTCTCCCCCTCCTCCAAAATTTCCCTCTTTGCCTTTCTAGCATTTTGCAGGCTGCACCGAACATGTTTAAATTCAGCTTTCACCTTGTAGACAAACTCTTGAGGCTATCAGTTGGTGAGCAAAGTGACACATGGAGACCATGCCCCCTCTGAATGACACCTTTTAATGGTGCACCTTAAGGGGAAGGCAAGGAAGCACGCTGGATTTTCACTTTTGTTTGTTACTAATCACCCGTGGAACTACAGGCCATGAACCAGTTAGTGCACAGGCATTTCCCCATTTTTTGCAGCCTGGTTTCACATGACAGCTACATCACAGATAATGTTGCTGCAATAATAATTTTTTTAGAATGCACTGGATTCCAAACCTGCTTGGTAGTGACTTCTCTTGCAGAGGGAAGAGCCCCTTTACAGCAGCATATGGACAAATTACATTGGAGAGCAAGCAGAGCCCTCTGAACCAGAACCCTTATGCAATTATGTGTGTTTTTTTGACTCCAGATCCTAAGAATGTCTCTCTTGAATAGCATGTTTCTTGCTAGTTCGTTCATCTGTGAATTTCCCTGGCAGGTAGCGTATAAATAGCTCTGAGACACAAGTGATCCACGAGTTCTTTTCAAAATACAGCATTGAGTCATTTTAAAGCCTCCTACTGTAGCTCTTTTAAAGATTAACTCATTATTTTAAGTGTAAGATTTATGCCTGAAAACGAATGAGAAAATCCTGGCTTAAGATGTTCCTCCAACAAAGTGCCTTGTTTAAAACCCAATAAAGAATAAAATCCCCATGGAGCTGGCCAGTGCAGTGAGCAGGAGACATCTGCCTGTCCCTGCCGTGGGTTGGCTGTTCATCACCAAGAGACTACACTGTTTTCTAGAGCCAGGAATAGAAACCAGCGTTCCTTATTCCCAGGGGCGCTCTGCCATGTAGGGCAGAGCAATCCAGCTGGTTCCCCCCAGCCATTCTCTCTGCCTGACCCCAGGCACCATTCAGCTTTCAGTAATTAGGGCAGAATTAGGGCAAGATCCCTGGGGATGGAGGCTGCTGGAGCAGGGCTTGCACAGAGGGCAGGGCTCATCTATATACTGAGCTGAGCCTCCTTTCCCACCTGTAAATTTTTCCAAAGAGAATTAGGGGATTTGATACACTTCTACAGGCCTGGCGTCCCAGCAGGTTAAAGCAGCAGCTCTGCAGCTGGATATCTGAAGATACCAGATGTGTCTACAGTTCATATTCAGATAAACACCTGCTGTCAGTGCACTGGGTATCCAGAGCTTCCACTGGCACAGGCTGAAACACCAAAGAAAGTAGGAAAACAAAAAAGAGATAATTTCTGTAGTGCCACTGGCCATGGAGCACTGTTTTCGTAGCCTGAGGAACAATACAACGTGGCTGGTGCTGACTGTACACATGAGGAGAATAACATATTCCACTCAAACGGTGGGAGAGCTCCTAAACAGACCAAAATGTAGTGTCCTGCTACGGAAACAGCCCAAGAGGCTTCTTCACTTGTGCAAAATACCACTGCACTGCTCATGCATAAGTAGCTAAGGGCTGCTTCAGATGTTAATTTTTTGTATGGATATATCCCAGCACAGTTTTCAAGGGTTGTGCCAGGATTTATTTCCCCATTAAATTAGACCAACATTCTTTTTTTCTTTTATTTTTTTCTTTTTTTTTTTTTTTTTTTTGAAGTGGGGGGCACAGCTCTGAGACTGCCTGTAAATCTGAAGTGGGGTATGTGACCGGATTAAACCTGTGAAGAGAGTTTTGATAGAATACCTGGGTGGAATTTTCCTTTCTTTTATCATCAAAACATGCCTGACTGCCCTGCTCAGAGCTGCTGTCTCCTTTGCTAGATAGATGCACTGTGCACATGTATATTGGAATTAGTATTGTGCCTTCAGTCCATCTTCCTGCAACGTGGCATCAGAATTCTGCCCTTGGTGCGAAGTGTGGCAGTGGCTTGTCCCTCCTGCGGGGTCAAAGGAACACAGGCAGATCCTGTCAGCCATAAACATCTGTGATGTCTCTTAAGGGTTAAGGTGAAAATTAAAAATAGCCATTTGATGCCTGAGACTTTTGATGCATCTTCAGCTTGTGGTTCTGCTGGCAGGAGCCCTGTGAGTCACACAGGTCATCAGCACCCCGCAGTTTCCCAGAGCACTTTTAGAGGTACTTTTTGGGACACTCCTGTCATTGCTCTTTCACTGCCCCATCTTCTGTAAGCCAGGGGCCACGGAGCAGCAAGATGCAAAGGTGACTGATGCCCACAGGGACACAGTTTACCTGAGGCTCTTGGGCTGGAACTGACACTCTAAGTGGGAATAATCTGCCAAAGATCAGATGCCCTGTGCTGTGTTACAGGTAGACAATGAGATGCTAAAGCCTGTAGTCTTAATGGATGCTGACGTTACAATAAAGTAATATATCAAAGTAAAAAGTGGTCCTTAAAAACCAAGTGAATAGATTTGCATCCATCTATTATTGAAAGGGCAATAAGCAATATGCTGCGCCAGGGCTCTTACAGAGGCATCCTAATGCATTAGTGCATTGCTCCTTGGCTCAGGAGGTTACACAGCTTGAAGTCATAGTTACCTTCCTGTATCCAGGTATCCAGGATGGGGCTGAAAATCCATTGGGAATTGAGTGTAGGCACTTGGGATACAGCAGTTGAGCTGGAGATACAGGCAGAGAAGCACGTGGCCTTCTCCACTCACTGCAGCAGTTTAATGTGAGGAGAGAAAAAAAAAAAAGAAAGCAAAGCTAAAGATCAGTTGCATTTCATAGACGGAGGATTACTGGTGGAAGGAAATGGTCCTTTGTGGGTTTAAATCAGAATTAAAAATTACAACATTTAATCTGACATCCTGCAGAACTCATGCGTAAAGATTTCATCTTACAGTGCTATGGCAAGGTCAAACTCGCTCTGTGAGTAATTATCTTGGAAGGAAGGGTGTGTTTCTGTGCATGTCCATATTTAAAAGGGATGGGAAATAGAGGAATCCTTTTTATTTCTTCCTAACTTTTGCTATATTCGAAATAAGAAATTCCCCCTATTTTGTATGGTTCTTCAACAGTTCTTTATGGATCCTAATTCACACGTGCCATAGTGGGTGTGGAAGCATCAAGGCCAACTGAATAAACAGATTGAGACATTAAGTAAGGTGGTCAAAGGCACACAGCTTTCCCCAAATGAGACGCAGAATGGGAGTTTGCTGCCTTGCTTCTTGTGCAGGCTGCCTGACCCTGTCCCTCTCTTCTATATCACACCCAAGTGTGAAAACACATGGAGACTTTTCTTTATCAAGTCCTCTTCTGCTCTGTGGCTCAAAGCAGGAAATGATTTCACACAGCTTCTTTTAATCTCCTTTGGCAACTTTTTTTGTTTAAAAATGAAGCGGTTATGACAGTGGGATAAAGCAGCACTCACAAGTTCTGATCAAGTGCTAGGTTGGCCATCCAGCCCCCAGTGCCCCAGTATGAAAGTGATGCTTCTCTTCTCTTTCTACATGCATATTCCTTGATAATGGGGGTATTTGTTATTCATAATCTGCTGCTGGTTATTCTCATCATTAGTTGAAGGAGACGACATAATGTGAGTTAATTGTTTAGTTCCACAGTGCCTAATGAGTGGTGTATATATTCCAAACTAACAATTTGCCACAGCTCCACAGGAGAGAGTATTAAGTGTTCAGTGACAACATACAAATAATGAACATAGTTATAGAAAGCAGAACTGAGGGACAATAAAAAGGCCCAGGTTTCTGGATAATTTATTCAGAACTAGCAATAAGATAGTAAAGGAGATCCAGATTAAAAACCTAGATACGCCATTTGGGAACTCAAATAGAATTCCTAGCTTTTTAAAAGTTCAAGCCTTTCACAAGTCCTATTGAAAGCAGTGGGAGGACATCTGTGAAAGATGTGGCTGTTCAGTGTCTGCTTAAAAACAATCCAGCCTTTTTGTCTGGCACTGGTGATACAGTTCCCTCCAAAGTAAATTTCTTGCCAACAGGGTTTCAGCAAGGCAGTGCTTGATTCTTACTTCCAGCTCTCAGAAAACCATGGATCTCAGGTGAGCACACTCAGAAAATAGTCTGTCTTATTATCAAATCTAGCTTATAACATCAATCAAGGTCAAGGCACTACTGAGACTGACACTCTGTGGATATGTAATAAGAGGGATCCTTCCTCAGAGGTGCACAGATCCAAAATAGCAAATGGCCCCAATTACACTGACATGACTTCTTTGTGTTCCCCATTTTTCTTTTGCTTGCTGCCTCTGTCTTTTCAGCCTGTAGTCTATCTGTAGACTATCTTCTTTTCTCAGCTTCCAGCATATAGGAATATCAATAACTATTGAGGCTCCTAGAGTTTATTTAAATTCAAATAATTATTAATAATAACAGGGCACTACAGTTAATGGATTGTGTGCTTGTGTGCCAGGACTTGTGTTTTTACAGACCTAAGGTACTATTGCACCAGATGTGCACCAGAGAGGCTGAAGACGTTTTTAAGAGCGTTTCTCTTTGGAAGGTATGTCTTGAAAGTCAGGCTTGAATATATTTTGAACCTATTTTGAGCTGCCTGAGCTTATGTATTCTAAGAACAGCGTTGTGTGCAGACACTGCATGAGACAATAAACCCACCTGCAATCCACACTGACTGAGCATGAGTGGGGAGCAGTTGTATCTCCCCACGTAGATCAGCACCAGCAGTTGTTACTGCTCCACCTCTGCTTTTAGTGAGCACAACAGAGCCTTTGAAGAGCTCTTGGAATTCCCATGTTACTTTTTAGGAGACAGGCATGGCTTTCTAAGCCGACTTTTTCAAAGGGTATCTCTTTGTAATTGTCTGTTAAATCTAAGTTATTAGAGGTGAGTTTCACTGACCCCCTGACACAGTGATCAAAGGACGTTACCCACACTTGATGGCAGTGACAGCCACCGACTTGGAGCAGAAGGATAAACGAATTAGTTGGGTGATTGGTTTCTTTCTTCCTTTGAAACACCCGAGCCAGAATCAATCCTTACAGTGGCAAGGTTTAAGCGTGCTAAATTCCCTTGGCATTACTAACTCGCTTTTTCTTTCCCCACCCTTAAAAAAAAAAAAAAAAAAAAAAAAAAAATCCCCAGGCAGATACAGCTGATGCTGTGCCGCATCCCACGCGCTCGTGTTGCTCCTGCAGTCTGTTGCTTTTTCGGATTCACACACGCATTTGCATTTGCAAGCGCCACTATTGCTTTGCAGTAAACACTGCTCGTGGCTCCCTCCTAAGAGAATCCAGATGTCTTCCTCTCAGGGCTGTGCGTTTATTTTTAGGTTTTTCAGCCCGTTGCTGCCTGCGTTGGGCTTTCTTTGCTTTTGCACATAAAGAGAGAAGACATTCAGCTTTTTTTTTTTTTTTTTTTTTTTTTTAGAGGAAGGAACAATCTAGATGAAGGAAGGGATCAAATTGATCTTGTTGGGGAAGAAATGATGAGTGAATCCTGATCACACTGAAGGCTGGTGGAGTTCCTAGCAAGTGCAATGGTCAGGAATCATCCTGTGAAATGTTGCTTCAAGTTCATTGATATCTGGAAAAGAGCTCATGGATTGCTTAATGTGTTTACTCTCCCTTCCCCTTCAACCCAATCTTTATGTTATTTTAACACCTCAAACTTGGCCATCAGAGCTGTTTGCCAGAGTCAGAACCATGCAGCAGCCGTGATGGCCTGAGGACACATGAGGCAGAACTTGTAAGGAGAGATAACAAGTTCTAATGGACCAGCTAATATTGGTTGGGAAAACAGACACGCTCCCAGGCACAAGTGCTCCCTCATGTCTCCTCCTGTTTGCCAGGGGCTGTCTTCAGCATCGTGTGCACTCAGAATGAAGATTCGCATCTTCAGGGCACAAAGTTCCTGCTGACCAGGGTAAAGGACCAGCTCCTCAAGCTTAGCTAAGGCAGAGAGGGGTTGTTAAAAGTGAGCAGTTCTGTTGCATTCCTGGGGAGAAACCTTTTTTTTTTTTTTTTTTCCACATGGTTGCCCAAATCAGGACACTAATCAGGTTCAGCTGGCTATTGGGAGCAGACTCACAAGCTGCCTGTCTTTCCCTTGTTTTGCTGCAATAAAGGAAAGGAGAGGGTTTTTTTTAGCAATCAGTAGGCTTTTGCTAGTCCTTCTATGACAGATGTGTGGGAACTGTATTTTCCTTAACCCCACTGGTGTGCTTTCATGGAGGATTGGAGTTATCACAAAACAGCAGAAGGTCTTGCAAAATAGTAAAAACAACAGCATTATAAAAGAGCCAGCTGAGTGGTGGCATTGTGTGTAGTCTGATGTATGCTTGAAGGGAGTTATAAATACATGTTTGTGAATGTACCAGCATAATGTCTGCTGAATGAGAGACATGAGCCCGGAGAAGATCAAGCCAAAAGATGGGTGCACAGTGGAGGCACACAAGGACATGGGTTTCACACATAAAACATCTGTAGAAAGGGGGAGAGAGAGAAAAATACATCCCTATAACAACATTGTTTGCTGCGTTCAACCGCAGGCAACCTCCAGTGAAAGCTTTTCTGACTCATTAGGATTGTACGTGGTCTGGTCACTACATAGGAAATGGTTTTTTAACAACCTACCCTGTGAATGCAAACGCCCTGTGATATGCTCTGCTGTGCTCTGTGTGCTCACTGATCCCAGCAGTACCAGGGGGACATGCAGAATCATGAGGGGAAGCTAAAAAGTGATTTGATTTTTGATGCTGTTTCACTCTTTTGTCTATTTTATAACCTTGATCTACAGGAGAGGAGCTCCTTAGGAGGACACCAGGATGACTGTGATGTCCAGTAGCAGGACTGTATCAAGGGGAGTTAGACTGACCTGTAACGCAGTGAGATTTTATTTGGAAAATACTTACTGTCACTTCCAAAGGCCAGTGTTTTCCACCCTGCACAGGCACTGACTCAGCTGGTCTCATGCATGTGGAAGATCAGGGGCTAAAAAGGGATTGGATTTAGCATGACCTGCTGGTTCAGCTGTCAGCTGGTACACATGGTTTCCATAAGCTCACAGCTCATCAAAACATGTGCCTGCAACTGAGCAGAGGATTCACAGCTGATCTGTCACTGGATTGTTAGTTTGCAAATGGGGATGCTGTTGAGGTAACGTGGTTTTGGATGAAGATTTATTACAGGACAAGTGCTGAAACTACCAAAAATGGGGAGCTGATGTTTTCAGTGCGTTACTTGTGAATGCATCTGCTGACAGCCAAGCAGATGCACTGATCCGCTTCATCACTTGCTGAGACAAAGCAGAGGGGGTTCACCTGCCTTCAGTGCAGAAGAAATCAGCCCCATTCCCCTGCACTGGATCATCAGCACTCCCATTTCTGCTGCATTTGGAGGGTGGACTCCGGGTCCCACAGGCAGATCCTGGGGTGACAAGTAGCAAGGACAGGGCTCTGGTCTGGTCCAAGCCACGCAAAAACGTGCTGCCTTCTACACTTACCAGGTTGAGCAGCTTCTTTAATGCCTGAAAGGACTGATTACAAATCTCACTATTTCCCCCTAACAATTACAGAAGCATGGGAATTTCAAAGCTAAAACCTGGAAACTAAAAAAGCGTCTTAGATCCTTTCCCAACATCCCGCCCTCGCCCCCCTTTTCTTAAGTGGTATTGAGGATTATCACATGTGGTTACATATTAATTTCCCCTCAGCCTGAGGTTTTTAGCAATTAATTAGTCAGGGATTTGAGGGAAAAGATATCTAAAACTGTTGAATATTTGCTTACTGGTCCACAAATGTGCCCTATTTTTTTGTAACTGCTGTTCTAAAAGCCTTAAAAAAAGGTCTTTTAAAGATTAAAAAAATCTATGACATAATTTTTGGCTTTCATTTTATGCATCTTTATTAAGTGACCATGGGTAGATAGGATATGGCAAGCTAACACATGGTTAGCAAGGAGAACACCAGTGCTAGTGCCAGCAGGTTGTGCAGAGCCTCCTCCACACAGCCAAAGGTGATTCAGGTACTTCTCTTTCTTAAACTGCTTTTCCCTCAATGCATTTCCCAGACAAAGCCCTTCTGTACCCCCAGCACGGCTCCAAAATTGCTCAGAGCTGAGGAGTATGAGATCTGCTTCATTCAGTGCCCAAGATCAAAACCATCCAGGTTGTTAACACCATCCTCTGAGCCACATAACAACCTGCTGGGTCAGCCAGAGCCTTTTAAAGCTGCTGGTTCCTAACAAGCTTTGTAAAACCTTTGACTGCTTTGAGATCTGTAGGTGAATTGTGCAATATAGAGGCTCATTTATTTACTAGAGACTTCTCCCACCAAAACCCTTATCTCAAGGAGAGGAAAAATCGCTGGGATTCCTTAACTCAGAGGGGAAACTCAGCTGTGAGCCCAAGATGTGCCCTGATATTATAGGTGTCTACAGACAGAGCTCTCAAAGCATAGCTGCGGGGTTTTTTTTCAGCCCAGTATATCAGCTTTGCTGAGATGTTCCCTATCTTTTGGAAGATACCATCCCTTCCTTCTCCATCCCTCTCCTTTTCTCTGCGCTAAAAAGGGCTGTAGAGCTTCTTTATCCCCAATAAAGCTCTCGCTGGAGGAGCGTTTCCAACTTTATGGGCTTCCCTTCTTATTTCTGCCTTCAGACAGCAGCTCACAGCAGTGCGACGAGTGGGTGCTAATTACGGAGAACTACATTCGACAACAGAGCCTCACTGCTGGTGAATACAGAGAAATTGCTCATTAGAGCAGCATGGTATTTAGTCAGATTGGCTTCCCTAGATATTAACATTCTGGCATTAATGCAGGCTGGCAGTGTAGTGCTTGAATAAAAACGATCTCAAGATAATGTGTGCAGAAGGACTTGTAAAACTGTTGCCCGGCCTGCGGGGTTTGCAAGGCATTTCTGCTGGGGGCTCCCACATGCTGCTTCAGGGGGAAAAAAAAAAAAAAAATCTTTGGATTTAGTAACTTGCATATACAATTTCTTGGTGTGGGTTTTCTTTTTTTCCTTTCCCCCCCTCACTGGGCATGGTGCATCATGCATATGAATTATTTCACTGGAACGAAACACGCTGTGCTTGATTATCTTCCCAGACATCCAATTTTTCACCGCATTGTTTGGTGTGACAGCGCTGTGTCCACGATGCAGGTGGCATTTCTCTCTGCCTCATGGCTCTCTGTGCACAGCAAAGGTGTGTGTGACATTGAAGCCACTGGTTTTACCTGTTGCACAGAATAACATGATAAAGGAAGCTCAGCCAAAGCTCTTGTTTGAACACAAAAACATCCTGGAAGCTTTAGGTGCCTTTTTTAGTTCAGGGAGGCTGCATGTTGGCGGAAAACTTTAGCACCAAGGTTTTCCCGTGCAGTTTTATAAGCAGTAAACACCAAGGCTGTCTTTTCGGTTCGGAGGTGCCTTTCCTTGGGCATGGCTCCCTGATCCTTCCTCTGCAGCATCTGGGAGTCTCCAGCTTGGCCTCCTGCCTGGTTTTGCAGAGCTGTCCACACGTGTAAAGCTGTGTGGGGAGAGGCAGCAGCTCTGCTGGGTGCATGGACTGGTGCCTGTGTCTGTGCAGCTGTGTGAGCTGCTGCTGCTGGAGCCATAGCCACGGGGAATTCCTCGATCCCATGTCCTGCCCTCTTCTACCTCTGAGCTCACATCAACAATAGCTGCTCCAGTGGGCTAATGTAAGCAATAAAAACAGACACAGGGAGGACATAGCTGTTCAGTGGCTCATCCTGCCACACATACGCCAGAATTTCCTCTCCTACAACCCTCTGGTCTCTCCTTTGACTTGAACACCAGCTTTTGCTAATTAGCTCAGCTTTATCTAATTAGCACCCAAATGGGAGTGCCTCTCTCTCGGCTGCCTCTGCACTTGCAAAGAGCCCAGAGCTAAGGATTTATGTGGAGCAGGGGAGAGCTCTACCCTGGAGTTTCCCTGGTGTGTCCTCACCTTTGTGCGCTGGGGAGATGTGTGAGTGTGTCCTTGTGCTGGTGTTACTCTGTTGGCTGATGTAGAAGCTGGACATCACCTACACTAAATTGTCACTGCCTCAGCCAACCTGTTCTTTTCTGTAAATTTACAGCACGTGGGATTTTTTTCCTTTTTTATAATGGTCGTGGTATTTTGCCTGTAGTTTGCCTTGGGAAATAGAGTGTGTCCTACATCCACATCTATTTTAAGACTCGGCTCTGTTGCCTGCTACCAGCTGGGGACATGGCTAGAAGGAGCAATGGTTTCATGTTATAAGAGGAAACACTGGATATTTCTAGGAGCCTCTAACTATGAGATGCTAAATACATTTATAATCCAGGATATCAGGCTCTTACTGATAGTACTCATTTCATCTGTCTTTAGTACTTTAAAAGTTGGCATTCTGATTTAACCTAACAAAATAAGATCTATTTACAGACAACCTAACAAAATAAGATCTATTTACAGATAATGGGGGATAAGGCACACCCAGAAAGCAAATTATTCTGTTTCTAATATTTGTATTACATTAAGAAGAATATCCTTTTTCCTTTGTGTTAGTTCTGCTCAGACTTATTTGTGTTTAGGGAGGCCAGTAGAGATTACATTAACTTAATGATAAGAAAAACTCCATTTGCTTAGTGCAGAACTGGGATTTGCCCATTTAGATAGTTCATGTACTCTTGATGATTCTGCCTCTCTGTCTGCATGTTGCAGGATGCTTATGTTTGTGGGTAGAAGATGTTGTTTCAGCCCAAAGTGTATCTGCATAGTTTCTTGGGTGAAGGGAAGACAGGAGTGAAACCCCAGTTCTCTGCTGAGGGTTACAGACGTTTTGTCCAAAATTAAAACAGCCAGACAGAAACACTGTTTGTCAGAAAAGCATGAGGATGAATTTCTGCTGGGTGGAAGCACAAAAGATCTGAGGGCAGGAATGCTTACTCTTTTCTTTCAAAAGCATTGCAAATGCCTTTCTTAATATTTTGCATCCTCTGTTTGTGCCTGTGAGATAAGGCTTAAAGAAATCCAAACCAACAGAAAACAAAAACTCTATGGCCAGAGATGGGCCAAGGGAAATCCCAGTGCAAGCACTCAGTGGTGTTTCTGAATTGTTTTTATTTTTTTAGTGCTATGGCCTGGGTGAAAAGAGGGACAAGGGATACATAAAGGTGAGCAAGTACTTGGTAAACCTGGCAAAAGCTGCTTCGTGGTTTAGGGTGGTTTTCTCTGCAGTGCTTGTTTTTTTGGTGAAACAGCTCTTTGCTTCACGGTGGGTCAGGGCTGATTGTGGGAAGCTGCAGTGTGTGATTGCTGTTCCACTGCAAGGCCTGAAGGTCAAGAATGGCCCCCTTTTTCCTTGCTCCTAGTTCACCTGAATATCTGGGAGCCCTGGTAGCCCCAGCTGTTCCTCTGCCTGCACTGGCAGACAGCACAAACCTGTTTTCCTGGATTTCAGCCAGTGCACTGGATACAGTGGGGAAGGATCACACTGGTTTTAGAGGATAGAGGTTAGAGAGGAGTGCTGTGAGTGGATTTGGACCAGATAGGATAATTTGGAAGGGAGAAATCCAATGTTTTTATTGGTGTTGTCCTGTGCTGCAGGTTGCAAGTTAAGTATCTCCGTGTTTACCCAGCGTTCATGTATTACTAGGTAACACTTGATGCTCTGAATGGTCTTTCACTGTGTTCAGTGATTCTCCTGTTTTTCTTCTTTAGGGAGGCCCAAAACTACTTGTAAACCTGCAGCTCACCTCTGAGACTGAAGGGGAAGAGAACTTTCTCAGTCAGAGTTTTCCATCCACTTTCATCTAATATTTAAGACACAGCATAAAAGTTACAGTTTATGCAGCAGTACCGGGGAGTGAATTTTGTATTGATTTTAAAATTAGTCATTTTTAGCTTGCTGTTTTATGCATCAGAAAATGGCCTTAGCTTCATTAGGAATGTGGTATATTATTAATACACATCATTAATTTATTCTTGGCACCAGGCTAGTAAAAGCACTTAAAACATTGCCCTGTCCTTAAAGTTGGGCAAGTGAGATACTAATAAATGTGATGGGGAAGCAAAGCCATTTCAGAACAGAGCTACTGGTCCCACCCATGCTTTCTTCAAGCACCCTCCTCCTTTGGGGGTCATTTGCATCTCCAGCTGGGTCTGCAAACAGTGGTGAGTCTGGAGGTACTGAACTTGCCATCTGAAACGCTGCAGGTCCAATTTTGGCACCCAGGCCATTGGCACAGAGGCTGCAAAGCCCAAATAGTTGATGAAGCAGCTGATTTGGACTGAAGAAAAAGGATGGGGTGGGAATGTACCCTTGCCTAGGATATTAGTGCCTTACCCTCATTTTTGGGAGGGCTGGGTACAAACCTGCACCACAGAAGGGAAAGTGCAGGAGCCTGCACGCAGCCAAACTGGAGATGTGCTTCAGGCACACCTCCAAGGCAAAGGACCCAATTTCAGTCCCTGCTCATATGCTGGTTTATTTATAAGCTATTAAAGATGTATAAAGTGATTTTTGGAGCAGGCAGTGGAGCCTGTGCCTCATGCTTCCAAGTTCATGGTCTGGCTGACTGGTTACAGACTCCTTCTTGCTTTTCTGTGTGCTTATTTTACTTTGTGTTAGATTCTCCCATGTTGGACACTGTTGTGTCTTGATTGGCGTAAAAATTGAACCTTTGTAGGGTATGGTTTAGCTAAAGTGATGAGCAACAAAACATAAAGTTGTGAGTGGTTTGTTGTTTGGGTTCTTTTTAATCATCAAGGAAATGCATCCTGGTAATTCACCAGCCTTTCTGTGCAGGGTGGCACTTCCCACCAGAACTGCTGCTAGTTGGATTCATGCTGACTGGACATGGTTCAGTCTCCCCTGCTGGCTTTGTGGACAAGTGGCACTTGCTAATTTAAGGGCACTTTTGGTTCAACTCTTTCTTGCGAAAGAGCAGCAATTTCAGCAGTAGATGCATACTGATAGAATGGTTTGGATTGGAAGGGACATTAAAGACCACCCAGTTCCAACCCCCTGTCATGGGCAGGGACACCTTCCACTAAACCAGATTACTCCAAGCCTTGTCCAACATGGCCTGGAACACTCTCAAGGATGGGGCATCCACAGCTTCTCTGGGCAACCTGTTCCAGTGCCTCACCACCCTCACAGCCAAGAATTTTTTTCCTAATATCTCTTCCTCTGCTCTAAAACTGTTTTCCTTCTTGCAGCCTGGTTGCTTATGGAATCCTGAAATGAAGTCCTTTGTCATTGGTCTGCAAATGCAATTAAAAGGAAAATGTAGACAGAGGACCTGCTGCATATGAAGAGTGTACTCATTCTCTGGGAGGAATATATTTTACACAAATGTGTGATAATGTAGCAAGACTACCTTCAAAAAACAAAACAAACAAACAAAACCTGAAAGCACTTCACGGGCACCATGATTCATCCAAGATGTCTGTTCTTGTACAGATATTGAGGTGTGACATCTGAGTTGGACTGATGGGGCTTTCAGCTATCCCATCCTTCTTGGTGTCAGTTCAAGAAATACGACATCGTGACAGATGGCATTGTTCTAAAGCTTGAACGTGGTGTGCAAAACACTGAGAAGCCCTGAACCTTAGAAAAGGCATTTTGTAAATTGGTCTTTTAAAGTCTCTTTAGTCTGCTGAAGGATCCTTATCATCTCTTGCAGCTGGACATGTGACACACAGAAGCGCTGTGGATGTGCTTGGGAGCAGACAATGAGAGTTCATCTTAAGCTCTTGGATATATGAGGGTGTACGAGGCAAAGCGTATTATCATCATGTGGTTTTATTGTTGTAAAAGCAATTGTAGTAAAAGTTACGGTAATCCCTGGTGTTCTGCTTCAAAGCCCCTTGAAGTTTGCATAATGGCTCTGTTGAATGTTGAATTTCTAGCAGCCTTTGAGTCGATTTTTTTTTTTCCCATTGTATGATGGTACCGATCAAACCTGCTGCTCCAAAGCTATCTTCAGAAATCCCTCTCGCTGCACTCTCCCCATTCCCCAGGCAGTTACAAACACTGACACAACCAGCATTTAGAAAGTTTTCTTAGATCTACTGATGAAAAGGACTCTCTAAGAGCTAGATATTATTCTGCCATCACATGTCAGGTTAGTGGGTTACAAAGTCTGTGTTGCAGTGAGGAGCTTGCTGCCTTGGATGTCTGCATGAACCCATTTACCTCCACTTTAAAGCTATGATGAGGGAGCTTTTCTTTGAGGGGGGTTGGGGGGTCATGTGCGGAAACTATTATGATCACACTTTGACCAAGCTCTGTAAAAGCCTCTTCATTGCTGCTGCTTTGTCTGAATGCAAAAGTAATGCCCTGAAAGAGGTTTTTTAGATTTTAAAACCTTCTTCTTTGAAGACCTTGGGTCTGTTCTAAGTATGGTGCTGTGTGAGTCCCCAGCAGTGTTTGCTGTGGCTGAAAGGAGTTACCTGCTGAGTCCACACCAGCAAAGGGACACATGGTAGACATCCATTTTTTTGGGGAGGAGCAGTGACTTGAGATGTCCATTCACTTCCTTGATGCCTCAGTGTGCCTTTGGGCAGGTCATCTAAATTTTCAATGTCATTATTTCTTCACCTGTAAAAGGGGAAGAGGAAGCACTCCCCGGGGCTGGCCCTGAGCAGGGTTGCTCTCTCCAGCAAGGATGAGCTGCCCAATGGCTGCCACATTGGATTGCTGGCTGGAGACTGTCCCTGCTCTGCCATGCCTGCAGTGCTCCATGGCTTAGGAAAAGGGGATACAAACCTTCAGCACTGCCTTGTAGAGTTGTGAATTTCCACCCTCTGTTCTGTGTGGTGCCTGAGCTGTTTGTGTGCATCCTGGTGGAGAGCTTTGCTGTTTGTGTCTCCTTCACTGAGCAGCAGGTTGTTAGATTCATTTTTTTTTTTTTTTTAACTGTCTGTCTTGCTGGTGTTGCCAGTCACTTGGTGACACCTAAAAATGCATTTTCTAATTTAATTGTTCTGACAAACCCCATTACTGGCTGACTGGGGAGTTTCCACTCTGCAGTTAGAGATGGAGCATCGATTCACTGCGGGTCTTCCTGAGACGGAATTTAAAAAGCAGTGAGCCTCTGCTCCCAAGGAGCAATGCCTCTCCTTGTTTAATAATGTCTATGGGAAAATTCCCAGCATTTGGCACAGTCTTCCTGTCTGCCTGTGTGCTGTTTGGATAATCCCAAAGGGTTTTGTACCTAGAATGTGTCTTTGTACCGGTTCTAGGATAAGTTCTGTAGAAACTTATTAATTCTTCCCCTGGTTTGTTCCTATAGGGGATGGAGGTGACCTGACTGAAAGCTTTATTTAAGTTGAAACAATTCAAAATGGCTTCATTGAACTTTCAGTTAAGTCTAAAGTATGTGAATAAACTGGGACATCATTCCTAAAGAACACTACAGGTGAAAATACAGTTCATATCAGACCTGGACTCAGCTTGCTGCAATCAGGCAGCTGGATGTGGAGAGCAATTTAGGTACATGAGGAATGGTCTGTGGTCAGCTAAATATTGTGCTGAGCCCCTACAGAAACACACAAACCTATGACATTTGCTTTTCCATGTTAGAGACCTACTGTTTAGGTAGCTCTGCATGAAATATATCTCCAATCTGTCTGCACTGCAAGCAGAGGCTATGGAGACTCATGGAGGACAATACAGATTGAGATGATACTGTGAGTAGCTTTTTATTTACAGCTTCTCGCAGCACAGCAGACAGCTTGTAATTAGGGCAATTAAGAAAGAGAGGACACCTTGTCGATCAGCGTGTCAGAAAGGCAAGAAAATACATGTCTGATGGGCTCTAGAAAGAGATGATGCTCTTGGAGAGGGAAGCAGGACATATTTGCATTTTGCCTTCATTAGGGATGGAGGAGAAAATACTGCACTAATGGGGAGGTATTGAACAGCCACTAACTGAAGCTTTTTAAACTGAGCTAGGAAGACAACTGGCCAAAGAGATTTTAGGGAACAGGGAAAGCTGAACTGGAACCCACTCTGGAATACAGAAGACAGAAAGGAGTGGGGAATAAAGCAAACATGGTGATGGTACTTGTAAATAAGGTAAATGAAGGATGATTAACCTACAGCTGAACAGAGTGAACGCTCTGACAACCCACAGAGAGAGGTCACAATTGCTCTGAATTTTTACAGGTGATTCCTATCTCAGTCTTGTCCATTACCCTGTGAAGAAAGAAGAGCTGTCTCTGCTCTGGAGGCAACTCTCATGGGTTCACATCCCAGTGGCTATGTTGCTGTGTTTAGATGGTCTGAAGCTCCTGCATTGAGCAGGCCAGCATTTGACCAGCTGCTTCTGCAGGTTTTTTGTTTAGGACCTGTCACCTCCTGAGGTGATCTTGAACTCAAGTGTGAGGTTAGTGAAAAGCATGTCAATGAGCCTGAGGATCCCTGGAGCAAGAGGGCAGTGAAAATGGCAAAAAAATGTTTTTATTGAGGCTTGCTAGGTGAGGAAATAGCTAGAGGGCTGAGATAACCTAAGAGCAAGAAAATTCTATGGGTGGGCTGGGAACTGGAGAAGGAAGAGCCTGAGTAGGATTGATTTATAGGCAGCAAAGACCTTGTTATAGCTTGTGAGTCACAGCTTTTTCTATTTGCTTAGCAAACCAGGAGTTTGTATTCTGGCTATTTCTGTGTTTTGTGTTAAACATGTAATTAGGAGGTCCGAGTTAGAACTTGTGGGCTCTGCAAAAGTAAGCAAGTTGGTGCAGATCAAGTCCAGAGGGATGGAAACTCCAGCACAAAGGTTGGAAGAAAGAGCAGGGCAGCACAGGCTGGGAACTGCAGCACACATCCACCTCATCTTCTAGACAGGGGATGCCACAAAACACTGAAGGCTTCTGAGATCTGAGCATTTAACCTATCCTCATTGAAATAATCATGATGGGGGAAATGGGCTTCAATTCCATGAAGTGCTGAAATCCAGGGGTGGTGATAAAAAAGGCAGCACCCAGAAGATGAGGGAAGTGGGAGCTTATGGTGCCCAGCAGAGCTGAGGGCCTGGTTTGCAATTGCCTGTGACCTGGATCTCATCAGGCTGCTGAGGTGACACTCCTGGAGGTGGGTCAGGCTGCTTTAACACCTCCTGAATTTTAGGATGTGGAACACATCTCACAGCTTGCTGGTTATGGTACCATGCTGGAGGTGGGAGACCCCAGCCAGCTGCAGTTGGTTTGGAGCTGGATATGGGCTAGGGCTCTTGTCATGGGTGCTGGTGAAACACTCCCATGATAGTTTATCCTGAGGTATATTTAATAAAACGTGGCAGTGGATGTTACACTGATCCCCTGTGTCCTCTGGAAGTGAGATAGAAGGGAGCAGGCGTGGGGGACTGTGCATCAGTGGATGAGCTCCCTGGATCCCCCGGCATGCAGTGATGGTGACAGAAGGCAGTGTCCCCTTGGGGTGAATGTCCCCCCCTCAACCCTGGGGTGGTGTGTGGGTGCATCCAGCTCATGCACGTGGGTTGGAGGGGCAGGGACCAGGCAGGCAGCCTGTGCTGCTGCCTCTGTGCTGTGCCCTCCTGGCCTGAGAGCCAGCGAAGGCAACTTCTCCTCCGCATGCCCGGGGAGGTGATGCTGAGGTCGCTGGGCCCTTCCCTGCAAATTAGGCTTGTGGCTTTGTCAGAAAATACATCATTTGTTAGGCAGATTTCTTCATTAGGAAGCTTTCTAATCTCGGGCATGAGCGACACAGAAACCCTCCCCACCCCCTCGGCACTGAGGAAGCCGAGCTGCGTCTCCAGTCTCTGCAGTACTCTGGGCTTATTTATCATTCATGGCATCGTGTTTGCTTTATGACAAATGAACTTAATCATGATTTTCACAGTGGAATACACAGGAAAATACGCAGGATAGCCATAGCTGCAGGTATAGAAAACCAAACTTAATTTAGAAAGGATATACAGCAGCAGTCTAAGCAGCTGAAGAATTGAATTAATCTAATAAAAAGACTCAGCTATATATAATTCTTTATGCTGAAACAATAGCCCCGTGAGACTGGATAGTGCTCAGGTTTTGCATTAAACTTTTTTCTTGTGTGCTTAATGCTCAACCAAATCATTATTTATTGCTGAAAAGTGCATTTGGGTGTTGGGAATATTTTTTTTTTTTCCTCCCCAGTGTTTCAAAGGGGAGCAGGGTAGGAATTGCTGATCATTTATTAATGCTCTGTTCCATTGTGGTCTTAATCTCCAACAGATGGTCATCCAGGATGCTCTGGCTAAAATTCAGTGTGAGCACGCTGACTTACACAGGGCTTTCCATTTCAAGTCTGGTGATGTACACACTGGACAAAGGCACTGAGTGCGATGGCCATCCTCAGATGTGATTCCAGCAATTTTAGAGACTGGGAGTTAATCCCTCTGTTTCAGAGAGGAAGGGATGTGCATGTAGGTGTGTGTGTACACATACACACGTGTACATATGGATGTGTTTTGAAGGCTTTGATTCTTTGACATGTTATTTACTGCGTGGCCATGCTTGCCATGGCAACTCTGACAACTGTTTTCTTGACCCTGGCAGTGCTTTATGCTTCCAATTTCAGCATCATTGCTGACTTTTATCAGTATTATTTTTCTTCCTTTCATGATACCAGGGCAGAAATTATGATGGTTGAATCAGGAAGAACACTGCCATCAGTGGATTTTCATGCCACTCCAGCCAACTGAAATAATGGTGCGAGCTGTCTGCACTGCACTAAGATGCATTTCTGTGTGTAGAAACATCATTAAAGAGCGGCTTAAAGTACATAACACTAAAGAAGAATTTAGGATAGAAAATAGAAGAAACATCCCAGAGCATGGTACCAGGCATCCTAGACTCTCCACGAGATTTAGTGTCCGAGGGTGGAGAGCTTTCCTTAGGAGAATAGTGACGGTAATTTGTTCAGTCTAGCAAAATGAGAGCTCCAAGGGAATGATTGCTTCCTATAAATATTTTCAAGGGGCAAGAGCTGATGCTGACAGAATAACTAATGGATGTAGATTGGTGATGAATAAATTTAGTCTGGAAATTTAGGAGACTCCTAAATATCAGAGAAGTCGTGTTGTGGGAAAATTTTCTAATCGGTGTGAGGAAATAAAAGTCAAATTGCTTTTTAAGACAGAGGTTGATGTCCTGAAAAGGGCCCTGTGACACTGTTTGTCACTGGGGAAGGGGATGGCTCTATGTAGTGATCCCAATGTTCCCCACTTATGTCTTCAAACTTTGCTGAAAACTGGTTCTGTTGCCCATGAAGTGTCCTTAAAACATGTTGGAAAGCAGCAGCCTCCAAAAGTCTGATTCCTTGGTTTAAAGGTGTAACCGGAGACAAATAGCACGGTCTTGTCTCATCTGTAGACCCGAAAAAGTGCGGCTGAGAAGAAGGTGATGGAGATGCCAGCTGTGGTGGGGCTGCAGAAGGCAGGAGCTTAGAGTGGATCACCTTGGGGTGTGTGAGCCCTTGCACATCTGGGAGGCATTTACACCACTTCCATTAGCCCATTAGAAAGGCTATCTTGCCATCTCCTGCCAAGTACTGATAGGAAATAGATTTATTTTTTAGGGCTGAAGTGCTGATGAGCAGAAGGGACTTTCAGCCATTTCCAAGGCTGGCAACAAGCCTCAGATCTGAAATATCCATCTCCTTCTTTAGGAGGCTGTGTTTGCAACATCTGCCACATCTCAAACCTTCGTAAGGTTTTTGTTCCTGCATTGCCCCTGCTCTGCATGGCTTTGCACGACAGAGGAGTACCACGGGAGAGACTGATTCCCACCTGGACAGTTGTGCATTCTCCACTTTCTGCATGTGCCTGAGCAGTAGAATTCATTAAGAAAATGTGCTTCCAACCATCAAACTGCACTTCTGCATCTTCACAGCCTCTGCTGCTAAGCCACAGGCCTGTCTGGGGTTCAGCACTGCTGCTGCATTTCCAGCTTCACCCTCCTGCCTTCCCCCTGCATCTCTGGTCTACTCCTCTGGCCACGGGACACAGCCCAACCTGCTAACTCATTAGAGCCATCTCTGCTGCAGTCAGACCCTCTGGGGCTCCAGTCCAAGAGTCTTTGGGAATGGACCAGAATTGGGAAACACCATTTTTTTTAAGCAAGAATCTGTATCTTCATATTGCACATCAATTTAATGTGTATAAGCTGTTCAGTCGCTCACACTCTGGTGCACATTAGAGATATTTTTAGAATCTGGACTCTCAGGAGGATGCATCTCTGTCAGCCCAGCTGCTGTGAGAGGCAGTTGAGTAAAGTTGGATTGCAGATGGACAAAAGTCTTATTTTGTTTTTACTTCTCATGGAAGTGATGCCTCTGGTGTCATCTTATAAAATTCACCAGTGTCCTTCATACACTTCCAGGTGAATAAGGCTGCACAATGTGGGTAATCAGTGAAATATAGAAGGAACATAGAAAAAGGATGGTTGGAAGATTGTTGCACGAGTCCTATCAAACCTTGTTTAGCTCTTGTGTCTCGACTCATGGCTATCCCCAGACACCTCCCAGGGAGGGGGACAGATGTTTTCCAAAGCAGGTTGACTGTACTGTCTGGTCCAGTGGCACGTGGCTGGGGAAGGGGGTCTGGGGAAAAGTGGGTAGAAATGGCTTTGTGCATCTCCACTACTTCATGTGATGTGGAGTCACAAGAGCAATTCCAACTGGAGTTGGAGCAGCCTTGAGGCAGGGCTCAGTTATGTCAGCCTTCAGCAGCCCTGAGGGGAACAAACTGGAGCTGATGTTTCCTCAGACTCAGTCCTTGCCTTCCTTGTTGTCCTATCTAAGAAGGGATTAGTGCTTTATACAAACGTCTGGGTTCTGCCTCCTCTAACTGGTTAAATCATCCTCAGCTGATGCTTATAGTGAGGGGCAGAGCAGCTGTAATGTGCAGGAACAGACACAACAGCTCATTTGACTGATTCAAGCACACAGATGACACTGGGGGAAGGTTCAGCCTTAAATCAGCACATTTCTGCCTTAAGCTAATCCTCTTGCTGCCCAGTGTTTCTCACTGAGGCCGTGTTAGCCAGCAACATCCCAGCCCTGCTGACGAGGAGGGCAGTACAGCAGCCCAGAGCAAAGCATCCTGCCTCCCTGCTGCCTCCAGCAGCATGCCTGCTCCATCCAAGGTCCCTACACCCTCTGTGGAGAAAAATTAGCATCAGTCTGATGCTGCTGAACCTGTCTCAGGCCGTTATCCAGCAGACTGGCGTGGCCATGGTGCAAGAAGCTGCTGCAGGACCTACACATGTTCACTGTGCCTTTGTGTACATGTTGTGCCTCATGTTCTTTGCTGCTCCAGACTGGAAAAGCTCCTTCCCTGCAGGAAGACAGGTAAAATGCCTCAAGGGGGCAGGTAAAATTCCACACAGGGAGGGCACCACCTCCTCATTCACTCCCAAACATCCTCCTCTTTGGGGCTGTGTGCGCGTCTGAGAATAGCTCCTTGCCACAGCCTCCTCCTCCACAGGAACAGACTTATTTATTCATAGGCGTCGGGTTTGCTCTGATAGTCTCTCTGAATTTATTCTAAAAAGAGATCTGCCTTGTGCCTGGGAAGTGCCTGGCCCTTCCTCCAAAATGAAAGTGAGAAAAGCTCCTAGTGTGTTTTTGTACATGGTTAAAAATAGTGTCCTAGAAATGTATGATGGATAAATATGAATGAGGGAAGTGTAGATCAAATGTAGTAACCTTCAGAGTGTACATATGGACAGGTACGTGTGTCTGTCCCAGAGCTTCTAAAATTTTGTCTGTTCTCTTACCCATTTCATACTCCAGTCTCTCCTTTCTTGTCTACCTCTCTCGTCCTTTGTTTCCATGGCTTTGCTTTAATTCTTCTGCATGACTCTTCTTTCATTTGACTCTCACTCTGCTCTTTCTCTCCCTCCACATCACTGTCCTTCTCCCTCCTCCTCTGCTTTCCATCCTGTTCCTCCACACCTCACCTTTGTCCTCTCTCCCAATACTTCTCCCTGTTCTTAGCCAGTGATCCCCGCTCTTCCCTTTGTCTCTGCATCTTTTTCTCTTCATTTCTCAGCTGTTTCATTCTCATCATCACAACCCAAAATCTGTTGGGGGTGCTTTGTCCATGTAGCCCGTGGGGCAGGCAAGTGAAAAAGATCTCTAGTGCAGTTTAGCCACTTGGTACAGGGATGGGAAAAATCTACATGTGAAGTTAAAAGCTGACTTGAGAAGCAGCTGAAAGATGCAGAGGCTGGGTAAACTGAGCTGGGGGATGAAATATGTAATTAGAATGGAAAAGCCATTTCTGCTTTCCCCTTTGAAGACTAAGCTGACCTTGTTCTGCAGCTTGGGTGAGACTCACCCGGAGACACCCTGAGGCAGGTCCAGGCAGGAGATGGGGGCACTTGATCCCCAAAGACAGAGGTCTGACCTGGGTTGCCAGCACAGCCTTTGGCTTGGGAGCAGGAATGGCAGCCAAGGGAGGTGTTTCATTGCATCCTGGCTGTGCAGTCAGAAATATCTCACTGGAATGGCTGTTTACACTGGTCAACTTGGTCAAAAGCTGGCATAAAATCCTTAAGCCTGCATCTGATATATTTAACTGGATGAAAACTTTGGGAGCTGAAGAGTCTGCCCATATGTTGTGAGTACCTTACAGTGACAGACCTGGATGTTTATCCACAGAAAGACCCTTTCACACTACAAAACAGTGTTAAATGGCTCCAGGGTAAGTGGATTCCAGCCAGTGATGGTATAAATAGCCTGCTGGAAATGCTCTTCATGCAGTCTCCCATCCTCAACTTTCCCTCATATCCCCCGTTTCCATTTTTTAAGGGACAAAAGCCATAGAATGGTTTGGGTTGGAAGGGGACCCTGAAGAATATCTAGTCCCAAACCTGTCTTTGGGATACTTCAGGTCAGTCTGGGAGCTGTGTGGATCTCAGAAGCTGGTTTTGTGTTACAACCCCATGGCTGATGTGAGCATCTGCTGGGCAGTAAGAAAAGCAGCACCTGAACCAGGTGGCATTTCGATAAGAAGACATGATATGATGTTTTAAACTTCTTGAAATTCCTAATTTATTGTGGGAAGCCATTGCCTAATAATTAGTTGTATTTAACTACTGAAAGCCAGTATTCCTCTTGAAAAAAAAACCAGTGGAAGAATGTAGTGGTTTGTGTTTTGGAACAGAGTGCAGCATGATTCTCCCTTCAGCTGGTGCTCTCTGTCCATGCTCAACCCTCTACAGACTTAATTTCATGTTTGCTAAGGAATGTGCACTGTTCTAGCATTCAACATCAAGAAAAAAAGTTGATTGTTCTTTTTAGTGAAAGGGAAGCGTTCAGAAAGGTCCACTGAAAAATTTTCTGTCTACAGGGTCATACTCTAAATTCCTGTGAACAAAGGAGGGGAAAGGGGCTCAGTTTTTCCTTGTTTGCTTGGGCTGACAAAAATACCCATTGCCTGCTTTTAAGTTAAAGCGTATTTTGTTCATTCACTTCTGGAAAATGCGTAAGCAAGTTGCTGTGAAGAGGCAGCTTTAACCAGCAGCTGCATTGAACAAGCTGGGCCTATTGGAAGTGGGGTTCTCTCTGCTTTTTGCCCTCCACAGCTCAGTGCCACAGCTGATAATGCTGAGGAAAGACAGGACACTGCCTGGATCACCTGCTGTTGGGAGCGAGGGGAATGGAAATCTCTGCAGGCAAAGATGGCTTTTACCTCTCCTGCACAACTCCTTTCAATAGATGGGATTTTGGGACAGTGATTTATATTAATACTCAATAGGACGTTACCATAGCAACTATACAATGTGGTGAATAATTTCATGGGCTTAAATCCAAAACGCTGGGAGCTAAGATGGGTGTGAGCATCATTTAGGGCTTTGGTCATGTGGGTTCTGTGCTGGTCTGATTGGTCTTGGGGAGAAGTTAGGGTAGAAGATAAGAGGTGTCTCTCTGGCTCTGAAGGGAGCTGCAGCCTGTTGGGTGCAGCTGGGGTGGGGAAGGGGAAAATTAAGGACACCTTCCTTATGCACCATGTTGTGTGTGCTGCCGTGAGGGACCCTGATGCACAGCATTTCCCTTTTGCATTAGAAGTTTGCTGTAAACCAGATCTGACATTTAGCTTCAGGTCAAATTAAATTGATTTGACCTAGAATGATTTTTATTGGTTTGTTTTTGTTTCACGTAAAAAAAAAAAATCGTTAAAAAAAAAAATCTGTTATAGCTCAGTTCCAAGCAGAATTACTTCCCTTTAATTTCCTCTCTTGCCAAACCGAAGAGTCTCTTATTTGCCCAGTTTTCATCTCTAGTGCTAATTTACAAGAAGCAAAATGGGGCTGTCTGCAGTGGTGCCAAAAAAGGACATCTGGAACCACCTTAAAGGGCAAAACTGGAGTTCATTCCCTGTTGAGGTCCATCCAGAGGTAACAGGGAGATATATGAGCACACCTGTGCTCCCTGTTCCACTCCTCTGCCCTTTTCCATCAAAAAATACACCTTGACATGCAGCCTAATTTTATATCTGAACTTCAGGCCATTTTTTCTCCCATGTTCTAAGACTGTGACTAATTCCCTCCCTTTTCTTATACCAGTACCTTGAGAGTATTTATAGACTGTGATCCTGTTCTCCCCTTCCCTACCCTTCCCCCTTCCATACAATATAAATTCATCTCTGTTGTTCCCTCCTCCAGACTGGTCCCAGATGTTCTGTCCTGCAGTACTTGTGCCATCAGCATCTTCTGTAGCTTCTCTGCACTTTTTTCCTGTGCTTTTCCTAACTGAGTGAAATAAACCACAGAAATACCTTGTTCCTGGTTTTCTTGTGCCAGAGAACAAGGAATACATAAATAGCAGGAGTCTTTTCTCCCTGCCCTGTCCACCCCTGTGTGGGACCTTCCTTGTTTTCTTTTGCAGGCTTAGTTCATGACCTCTTACTTATTTTATTTCTGTTTGTGGGATGCCTATTGCCTCCTTTAGTGTCCTGCTGGGTGTTCAGTCATGCTCAGTCTGCAGCACTACACATATACCTGCACTCTGAGCCTCTGCCAAAGGGAACACTTTGCATCCCTGAGGAAAGACTTACCCACTGATACACTACCTGGCTGAGATTTGTAATGCAGTGAATGATTAGCCGATATCCATTACTGCATGTGAAGACCTGACTCCAGGACATCTTAGTGTCTTAATTCTCTTGTTACCACTTTGTCCACTTGACTGATTTCCTGTATGTATGTTATGAGTTGGTTACCAGAGAGAAGTGAATGTCAGAATTACAAGAGAAAGTGATGTTTCCCACTCTCACTATTTTTTCCTTTGCTTCCTAATGCCAAAATTATAGCCAAGAAGGCTATAAGATTTAATTTGTTTGTTTTTAAGTACAAGCCAGAGGGGCTGGACATGACCTGGCCATGCGCACTGGTGGCCCAGAAAGCCAGCTATGTCCTGGGCTGCATCAAAAGCAGTGTGGGCAGCAGGTCAAAGGAGGGGATTCTGCCCCTCTACTCCACTCTAGTGAAACCCCACCTGGAGTGCTGTATCCAGCTCTGGGGTCCTCAGCACAGGAAGGATGTGGACCTGTTGGAGCAGGTCCAGAGTGGGACCACAAAGCTGCTCAGTGGGGTGGGGCACCTCTGCTATGGAGACAGGCTGAGAAAGTTGGGGTTGTTCAGCCTGGAGAAAAGAAGGTGACCTAATTGCAGTATTCAGTACCTAAGGGGGCTACAGGAGAGGGACTATATACAAGGGAATGGAGTGATAGGACAAAAAGGAATGGCTTCAAACTGACAGAGAGCAGGGTTAGATTGTATGTTATGAAGAAATTCTCTACTGTGGGGGTGGTGAGGCACTGGCACAGGTTGCCCAGAGAAGCTGTTGCTGTCCCATCCCTGGGGGTGTTCCAGGCCAGGCTGAATGTGACTTGGGACAAGTGGTCTGGTCTAGTGGAAGGTGTCCCTGCCCATGGCAGGGTGCTGGAACTTGATGGTCCCTTTCCACCCAAAACATTCTCTGATCCTAATGCTTAGTCTTACCCAGTAGCAAGCTCTTCCAAATACCCTCTGGCTCACAGTGGTAGACTCTGAAAATGAGCTTTTCCCAGAAGACACATTGCTTCACTTGCCCTGAAGTTTTCTGGATGCTCCCTTCTCTCTCTTTGAAAGCACCACAGAAAAACTGCTTTCCCTGTTTTTGTATTCTCTTTGGACATTTTTATCATTGTGGCACAAAACTGTGGGTGAATCAGCAATATCTGCAGAGATGTCCTGTCCAGAACTTGTGCTGTAAGCTGTTCTCAGCTGAAGTGCTGCACCTGGTGTACCTGCTAGGATGGAAGGGTTTTTGTTAATCATCACAGATGCAAATCAGACTGTCATGTAGATGTCTTCCAAAAGTAGCTCCTGCTAGAACCTGAAATTAGAGAGTTGCTGTGGAGGTCATGTATTCATCCTGTTTCCTCAAGCAGGAGCACCTTTACTGATAACATTTGAGATTTACTTCTGTAACTACTCTTAAAAACCTTCAGTTGTGTAGGATCTGAAACCTCCCTGGGCTGAATAGGAAACTATTTCAGTGCTTTCTGCCTCTTCTAAGGTCAAGGGGGGGGGCAGCAGGTTTGGAGTCTTGGGTGTTTCTCTGGGGAAAGGGACATTCTTGGGTGGAAAACAGACCTCCCTGTGATTGAAAAATCTAAGATTTCATTGCAGCTTTTCCTAGAAATCTTCCAGCAGGTGTGGTTGAGGCAGCTGTGTGCAGTAACCTCTTCACAGGTACTTCAGCAGCACTGTTGGCACATGGATGGGGAAGAACAAGGGGGCAGATCTCTGCTCCTGCCTTTCCCTGCAGCTTCCACAGTTGCCTGGCACCTGGCCCTTTCATGCAGCAGAGGCTCTGGGAAAGCTGCACGAGGCATCACGATCTGTGTAATTATTCCCAGCTTTCCCACCACCAGACTGTGCTGCTGAACGCAGAGAGAGGCTCCTGACAGAGAGGTTGGTCCTGGCGCTGCTGTCAAGCTGCTGCCCCCACCTCCTGCTTTAATTTCACACTAATTCCAGCAAATAGCTGGTTTGACTCAAGGTTGCTCTGCCACAACCTCAGAAGCTTTCAGGAGTGCAGCCCCTGCTGTCTTTAAATCTGCAGAACACTGTGATTTAGCCACCAACTCTGACTGCAGGGAGCTGGGTCAACCTGCTAACAGCAGTGACAGGACTTCACCTTGGCTTTCCTCTGCTCTTCCAGAGAAGCAGTGATCAGCAGCTGCCTGCCCTAGAGCAAAACAATGCCCCTATCCCCGCCCTGCTGGCTGCAGGAGAGGGCCAGAGCCAAAGATACCCATGTCCTAGGTTTCCTTACCCCGGGGAGCAGTGGGTGAGTCTGCAGTATCCTCAGGTTATCCAGCAATGAAGAGCCTGTGGGTGACACCCAAGGTGTCTGTGAAAGGTGTCCAAGGACAAGCCACCCTTTTGTCCAGGCCCCAGCTCAGGTCCCCCAGCACCCTTGGAAGCCTTCAAGCTTTGCCAATGAAAAGAAACGGAGTGCTGCCAAGTAAGGAAGGGGCAGGAGCATCTCCTGTGCTTTCAGGGAGGTGACAGTCAAACTAACCTATGTCAAAACATCTTTAATATCTTAATTATGCCACCACTCAGAGCACAGGCTTCAAAATTTCTGGCTGCTCTCCTGGGTGAGTGAACAGTTTTGGAGTCATGTATTCACAGTCAGGAGATGGAAGGGTTTTGTAGTCGTATTGGTTCTTCACCAAGCTAGAGTGAGGGGTGGGATAAATCTCAAAAAACATCTTTCAGAGAAGTGAGTTGTCTGGGGAGGATTTTTTCTGTCTGTGCTTGGAGTAACTCATACTTTATGAGTGAAGAGAGACAGTGGCAGGTAAAGAAAGGAGATACCTTGAAGGCAAGGACATTTGTAGCATTAGTTATAGCACATATGGCCTGATACTCCTTAAGCAGAAGACAAAACCAGGAGGTCGATGCTGATTGATGACTGCAGTGGCTCTGCCCCACATTCTGCACTACTTTGAGAGGTTTAAGTTTATCATACTTTGGAACATTTTTTGATTGACTTTCATATGCATCCTTGGTGCCACCACCTTCTAGAAATAGGGAGAAATCACTTCATGTGCAAGGAAACCACACTAGTGCTTGGATCAGAGTTTGCTTCCTCACGTGCCTCAGCAGAACCTCTGCATTTCTCCTTTTTTCCATTATACTTTTTCTGATCTTACGTATTCTGGATCCTACTTGATGCTGTACCGTGTTCTTCTGGTGTTTCATTTGCTGCCAGTAGACACCAGGAGCCAGCATATCTGTTCCTCTGGTCTTTTGGAGCAGGTCACGTTGTAGTGGAGAAACCTTGGATGCAAAGAGAGTTAGTTAGACGGTGATTTTTTGAGCTCTGTCTGTGCCTGCGTCAGCCTCGCTCCAACGTGTCCTCTCTGACCTAGATTTCCCTGCTGTCCCTTGGGCATTAGATTTGATCCTGATTTATGGCCAGTAATGCCTTGTCTTCAGACTCTATTTGTTGGTTCCCAGGGCCTCGTACTTCCTTCCCTGGCGACAGTTTTATGCAGGTGTAACTCTTGTGCCTTTGGTGGAGACACTCCTGATTTACCCCAGCCTGCAGTGCCTGACAGCTGATTTTCTCCCTGAATTACTGTGCCTGACACATTACTGTAGGTGTTATGCATTGTCACAAAATTAATTTTCCTCTCGAGAGCCCTCAGTGATTTCAGCTGAACTTCATTGCAATTGTTGCTCTGTCTCTCTGGAAAATTCATGTTGCTGGAGTGGCTTCAACCCTGGGGGATGGGGAGCCAAGACCAAGTGCAAGACAACCCTTTCTGCCTTTTCCCTCAATTGTTAGTCGCTGGATTTCCACAAGATGTTGTGGTCAGGTACAAGTGGCATAGAGAAAACTCAGCAGTCCCTCCAGATTGTATCAGATTCTTACTAAAATACTTGTATTTCAGCAAAAGCCCTTTTCCAATACTGGATTTTACCTCCCTGTGAAAGAGCCTGAAGCTGTAGGGCAACGATTTCTGTCCTGGCTTTATCACAGCATCAAAAGCAGCTGGCGTTGGCATTCCTCCCTTTTCCAGGCTGATTTGGGATCTGCAGCCACATGGCTGGGGATTGACCTACAGCAATTGTGAGAAGCTGAATTTATAAGTAACTGGGACCCAGAAAAGGTAGGGCTGGATGGGCCGAAGGTGCCTGTGACAGGGCTCTGGGATGGAGCCTGGCCAGGAGAGAGAAGTGAGATTGGAGGACAACCTGGTCTGAGTTCAGAATGTGACTGACTGCTTTAGAGCAGTCTGGAGTTAAAAACAATGAGCAGCTGAAGTTCCTGAATCATGCTGGAAAGGGGATTTAGGTATTTTAGAACTTAAAGATGAATGAGACTTACTCAAACACATATAGGTTTTGTGAGATTGGTGTCTAGTGCTCCAAAGGGAGTTGGGTTGCATTTCAAGTCATTGAAAAGCATGATTTAGGTGCTAATTCACTTAGTGCTTAGAGGAGTTTTTTGGGATTTGGAGTTTTATCATTCCAGGGAAAATGTCCCTATGGTGAAAAAAGAATGAGTTAATATTATAAGTGGGCTTTAATTATCCTAAGGAAGTTATATTTGCTGATGTTTTAGGTAGGATCTTAGTGTCACTGAACCCTACTGAGTAGTCACGTTACTATCACCAGAGTAGAAACCTTTTTTTTTCCTGAACCAGAGTTTTGTTAAAGCTCACTAAATGGTATTTGTATCCTTTTTTCCGATATTACCACACACCTAGCAGGAGCACATGGAACTTTGTGCATCTTTCAAACAGTTCTAGTTCTCCCCTCAGGGCTCCTTTTTCAATGTTCCAGATTTTTCATGCCGTCCAGGGAGGGCTGTCACGGACCTTATACCAGAGTTTTACTGCCAGGGCAAATTGGAGCTCTCTGAGACCATTTGCATCACCAAACCAAGCCCTGGTATCTTTTTGGAGAGGCACTGACAGGGAGGCAACAGCTGATGTGGTGCAGAATCCATGACAAAAGAAAAGATGCTGTTAATAGCCTGCCAGGATGGTAGTGCCGGTAGCACAGTGTGTTCTGTGCTCTCCAGAGTGGATCTGTCTTAATCTTATTAAAAGCTCAGCAGTGTATCCTGCACATCCCAGGGCTGCTACAGACAGGGCTCTAGCACTCCTCAGCAGAGCCACGACCTGATCCATGCTTTCCCAGTTGCTGGAAGAAACCAGAAGCTGGCTGGGGCAACAGGGAAAACCTTGGGAAGCCACAGGGCAGAACCGAGCTTTGATGTAACATGATGGTGACCTGCCACCTGCTGCTGGGGTGTCAACCAGGCAAACCCATCTCAACCAGGGAAACTGAAACTCCCAAAAGTGTTAGGGCCTCCAGGGGTTGGATCCTGAAAGGAATTTGTCCCCTGCTCCAGCCTCTGTGCTTATGAGGAGATGAGTTGATAAAGGATAGTCATCCCCAGATGATGAGCTCTTAGGGGCTGGGATGTCAGCTGATCCACATTCCCCCATATATTTAGCACATGGAGGACTGAAATTGGCTCTCCCTGGAACTGGAAGCTGCAATGCCTGTTTACAATAGACAGCTAAAGCTGTGGAAAAGTGATAGAACTCCAGCTGGGGCTGGAGGCTGTAGTAACTCATCTTCTGCAAAATGACCTGGGGGAGGGGTTTACATGCATCAAAGCTTATCCTTAACTTGTTTGAGTTTAGGACTTGCTTCCATCTCAGGGGGGATGAATGAGAAGCCACTCCAGCGAAGTCAGTGGAGTAATCAGGTTGTCAATACAATTAAGCCTGTTTTTCCAGCCTGTCCTTTTGTCCTCCTACCTGTGCAGGAGACAGAACCTGCCCTTCTGCATGGCAGTGTTTCCTCTGGTTGCTGCGGGATCTCGAGGGGAAGGATGAATAACTTGCACAGCAGATGCACTGACTCACTCCTGTCCCCAGGAGCTAAGCTCAGACTGTCAGCTGCTCGGAGACAGCGGGACGCAGCCTTCCTGCTGCTCTGAGTTTCCCCAACACATCCAGGACCCATGCAGAGAACCAGAGGGAAGTAATAATAGAATAGGAGCGTGTATCCTTCTGATACATCCGTTTTTCTCATAGCCTCTATTGTACAAATGAATCCTAAAACAACTCTTGGGGTACGGCCATTCATGTTTGCCAGTGTGATTTGTGGGCTTGTACCTTTCCTGCAGTCAGGATTACGAGAATTCCGGAGGAAAAGAAGCTCCTGTCCTGTAAAGTGGGTTTGGAAATCCTGAGCTAAAACAAAGAGCACCATCTCCTGGCAGCTGGGAATAGCTGGCACAGCTTCCAGGGATGCACGCCTGGCGCAGTTCCCCTGCAGGCAGCTTGCTGCTCTCTGTGTCTAACCTTGAGTATCTGGAGGTGGGACAGCTCAGGGTTGACAGCTGGCTCTGGACACCGAGAAAGGCTAATCCAAGCGACACCAGGAGCTGATCTAGTGGTGTTATACACAGCACAGTGATGCCTCTGCTTGGCATGAGAGTTCTCAGCTGTTTGGGTTTCAAGCTCTACTTAATGCACAACTGCTCAAGTACTTTTGAGTTTCGCATGGGTATTGAAGTGGTTTAGGTTAGGAAAATCATGGAGAAGGGTCTTTGCAGAATTGAGAGCATGGCTCCCAAGTGGTTATCAAAGAGGGTAATCAGCCTGTTTCAAAGCATTGTGTGATTTGGGCTGGGGCTGAGAGATGCCTCTGCCTCTTGTGCGAGCTGCCCTTGCTGCTGCCAGGAAGGTACTAGCAAAGGACACTTGGAAATCTGTGGAGCATTCATGAGGTTTGAGTTGGGCTTGAAATCAAGCAGAGAGGAAAAAACAGCTTGGTCTGGTTCCAAGAAAACAGAGTGTGCTTTGAATCTGGAGACAGACTTGGGACTGCTGGTCCCCCTGTGTACCGTGAAGAGATGTGTAGAAGTGATAAAACACTGAACATCTGTGTAAAGATGTATATGGACAGAGATGAGAACACAGCAAGGAAATACAATATAAGTTTTGAAGAGGAAGGTGGCTGAGCTGGGAGAGTAAAAGGAAACAATGAGACATCATGTATCACAGTCAAAAGAATTAAAAAAAAAGTCTTTCCTAAGACTAAGTTAGGAATAAAAAGAGACAAGCTTTTCACAAAGAGCACAGGATTTTAACTAGTGGCTGCTGACAAAATTATAAGTTTGGTACAAAAAAAGGCAGGACTGTCTCATAGCTACTTTTGTTGTGTATTTGGAAGAAAGCAGGAAGATGAATTTACATGATGGTCATGGGCGAATGACAAAAATGAAGGAGAGGTTGGAATGTAAAACTGCTGGTGTGGGGCTGGGAAACATATCTCTGCTGGTCATCAGAGAAGGCTCCCAGCTGTGGTTTGGTCTCCAGATACAGGTCTTTAGGTGGTGGCAAGGTCTGGGCGTTGGGACTCTCCTGCATCACTATCAGGTGCAATGGGATGCCATGATGGCTTCCATGGCCTCGCTGTGAAATCAGCCTGTCTAGGTGATTAGAAAATAAAAAGCTTCCTAAAATGCCCCACCACCTCGAGCCTTTAAGAGAACATAGGATGTATTTTCAAGACAGGATGTTTTTTCAGGCTTTAGTCTCAGTGCTGAAAGTAAGTTACTGCATATCCCTGAGCTCTGAGGTGCCTCTGGGTGTCTTGGATCAGAGCAAAGTTGCTGTGCTGGAAAATTCTCATCACTCAGCTTTGGCTTCTTTGTTGTCTAAGATCATGTTGTCTAAGATGATGCCTAAAGGGCTGAGGTACTGGAGGTGACACATGGCATGAAATATCTTCTAGCATCATTTAGGGTCAGGCAAACAAGAGTGCTCCCCTTTTTTGTGGGACTTTGCTTTTTACTATGTCTAGGAGGAATAAACACAGGTCAGGGACTGTCCAAATGGGACAAGGTGTTCCTTGTTGCCAGGAGACTGCCATATGTATGGACATGGGAGAGAGCTGGGGACACCCTGCTTCTGGGAGCTGCCAGCCCTGCTGCCCTGGGGCAGCTGGTGATGAGTCCTGAGGCTCAGTATCCAAAGCAGAAGTCAGAGCCAACTATTTAAAAGACTTAGAGGAATTTGCTGGAAGCTCCTACTATTCTGCTTTTGTCTGGAAAGGTCGCTGAAACCTTGATTCCTCCAGTTGCAACCAAAGAGCTTTTCTCTTCTCAGCACAGCTTCAGGGTGTAAAATTGGCATAGTATAATTAAAGAGCAGTTCCCTCTCTCCACTTCTGAAAAATTAATGATTTTGACCAAATCACTGACATGCAATAAATACTGAAACTCGCATTGCAGGGTTGCCAGCTGTTCTGGGGGACTGAAATTTCATGTCACAGGATCACACAAATATTTCATGTCATGGAATCATAGAATGGTTTGGGTTGGAAGGGACCTTAAAGGTCATCTCGTTCCAACCCCCCTGCCACAGTCAGGGACAGCTTCCACTAGACCAGGTTGCTCAAATGCCCTTCTGCGTCAGTCTGTCTGTGCCATTGAAGTTTGACAGGTTAACATGAAAACGGGTTATTTTATTGAAAGTTGAACACAATATTCTGAAGTGATCAATTTTAAAAAGACTGAGAATAACACAGTTGGGTAAAAAAATTAAATTAATTCTTTTTCTTGTCTATGATCCTCAGCTAACTTTTTGTTTCTTCTTCCAGTGTGCTGCAGCAGTTCACCTTGCCTTAATCCAAACTGGGTTTCAGCTGGATTTCTTAAATTAAGAGTTACTCTGCGTGAAACCAATGATTTCTAAACTATTTCCTGTGTCAATTGCTAAATAGCTCTAAACCCAGTGCCGTAGCAGAGGATTGCTGGAGCATTCACTTACTCTGAGGAAAAAAACCCAGTCGTTTTCCAATATTTTTTTCTTTACAGTTGATGAAAACACATGTAACTTGCTGAGCATCTCAGCTGTGCTTGGGTGATTGAATCAGAGCCATTACTTCTTAGCTAGTCGCAGGAAGTGAAATTATTTCCCGAGGGCTCGTGTTACGAGAAAGCAGGACTGCTGCTCTCAGGAGCTGAATAGCTTTCCTTTACCTGAATTGGCAGGCAAGTATTTTGGGCAGTTTTGAGTGAAATCCAGATTAAAAAAGCCCAGCCCTTTATAACAAGGGTAAATTCAGACCTGATACTGTCATCCGTTACCGGCGCTATTCAGGGCTTCTCCTTCCCACGGATATTGAACCAAGTAAACTAAAAGTCAGAGAGGGCATTGCTTAATCACCAGGCTCTGAATACAGTATTCTTCAGCAAAAACCTGCTTAGCTATTACAGGTTTCCATGTCCTTAATAGGCAGCCTAATAGCTGGTGGATTCACGCTTCCCAAATGAGGCAGTTTTACCGATGGCTTTAAATCATTCCCAGTGGAAATAGGGAGTTGCATTAAATCCTATTAATTAGGCAATTTCAGCTGTCTGCAGTGCTTTTGACTCTACTGTCGCCTTGAGACCAGGAATCCCCATATGTCCTGCTAATGTGAGCCCTCCCTCTGCTCAAATGTGCTCACACACCTCTAAGTCTGTCTTCTCCTGAATCCCAGTAGGAAATACATTTTCTGGTTTCATCATTATTTGCAAAACCACTGCAGGAAAAAAAAAAAAAAAGGTTTATGACTGGCAGTGATTCTGTTTTAAATCAGCTCTTGTGTTAACATTTGCTACAGCACTGGGTTTGTACTATTTGAAAATGTGATGTTTTTGTTGTCTATTTCAGGGTTGGTTTTTTTTTTTTTTTCCCTGCTGATGAATAGCCCAAAGGATAGGATGATATTTTCCCAGCCTCTCTTTATCATTGTGGCTCCCCTGCGAGCTCTTCTGACTTGCTATAACTCCTGCTACGAAGCACCTGACAAAAATGCATCAGAAACCCTTTCGCTGCCCTATTGATCAGCATTGCTAAAAGCTGCAAATGCTTGTGCATCTGGCTCACGTACACCGTGGGCAAAGCACAAATATAAGCTGCAAACAGCATCTATGAATATTTGACAGCGACTTCAACCTCCTTTGAGTCTGTTTGTGCTCCCTCTTTGCCAGCAATAGTGGGATGGTCGTAAAAGTGGGTTTTTTGCTCACTGATGGTGTTGTGGCAGTGTGTTTCTCATGAGCAGAAAAGTATTCCACCTCCATCTTGAGCTGCTCCATAGCCACTCAAGGTCAGTGGGACTTTTCCAGTGAATTCAGTGGGCTTTGGATCAGGTCCAGCAGGCACTGAGGAAGCATCTAATGAAAGAGCAACCCTGAAACCCCGTGATTTAGACAGTCACTCACCCAGCACAAATAGTAAATTACAAACAGCAGATACTGGCAGCAACAGGCACAAATAGTCCGCAGTCAGCAATTCACAGCCTGAAATATGTTGGCGTAAACAACGCATCAGATAATTCCAGCTAACCAACACATTTGTGAAAATCCAAGCCTGTTTATGGATAATTTTCAAAAAGGCAAGTTCAGCAAGGAAAGCATTTGCGAGGAAAAGGACCTCTCCCTTTTTGCTTACTGCTGATTTAAAAATGTGTCTTAGGTATGAGCTGTCCTTGTGAGGCACGGGATGACCTCCGGTAGGACCTGGGTGCTGGACAGCCCAGTTTATCCCTTTTTCTGCTTTGGTTTCACTGTGGTTTTCCTCTTAGGCTTCATTCTCAAGTAGCTCTACTTTTGGGACTGAGTCATTTGAAGCAGTGAGGATGAGAGCTGCCTGCAGCAAGTTACAGAAGGATCTTGCAGCCCTGAGTGAGCTGGCAGGAAAATAGAAGGTGAAATTTAGAGTAGGTAAATGTGAGGTTACACGACAGAGAGGGGAGAATAAGTCCCAAATTCACATGTATATGAAAAATCTCTGCAGTGACCCTCGCCACTCTGGGGCAAGATCTTGCCTTGGTGATAAATGTTTCTATGAAAAGTTCTATGCAGTGCTACATAGTAGTGAGAACACACAGGTGAAGGCTGGGAATGACTGGGAATGGTGATGATGATTTTCCACTTCCTAGCTGCAGCTCCCCTTGTTCTGTGCTCTCCCGTGGCAAAGGAAGCTGCCACGACTCCCTGGGCTCTCGGGGTGTGGGCATGGAGCTGCTGTCAGCATCCTGTGTGCAGGAGCAGATGAGAAGTGAGGACTGGTGGGGGAGAAGCAGCACCCAAATCCAGTGAGGGTGGGGACACAGGATGAGGGAGCACAGGTAGGCTGAAAAGCAAGGTGTGGCACTTCTGGGTTTCTTTCCCCTTATGCCACTAGGTTTCCCCATGTAAAAGGGGAAATATGCTGTTCCCACCTTAGAGGTAGCCCAGGGAAGAGAAGTTGCTTGCAAGTCATCACAACAATGCCAAAATACAGTGAGGGAAATGATCACTCTGCCTTTGCGCAGGACTTGGGATGTGCGTGTCACATCCAGTGAGGCTGTGCAGTAAAATAAAGCCTGCAGCTACAGCCTGAACAGTGTTATGTGAGGAAAAAAACTGCTTCAGTGCTCACTAAATGAGCTGCATGTGCCTAATGCATTCAGGACTGTGGGAAAAGGCAGTTGCGGTGGCGTCTAGAGACATCCTGTGCGTGCAAGGAGAAAGCAAGTACCCAAATGCAAGTAGCTCAGGAGCTTTCAGGCTGACATCTTCCAGCTTCTGGCTTTGCAACTGCAACAATATCCCCTTTAATATATACCCTGAAATTTGCACTGGGCGGGGAGGGGGGGAGTGTGCAGTTTGCCACTGTGAAGTTTGCACTGTACATGGCACGTGTGGAGCAGGTCAGGAGCACCCCGTGCCTTGCAGGCGATGAGGAGAGGTCAGAGAAAGCCAGCCAGCCCCTGTGGTGCAGGGTGCATCAGCACACGAGGGGTTAACAGGCTACGCCCTCTCGCAGGCACCAGCTCCTGCAGGCAGGCACTGGCTTTGTTCCTCCTCATCCCATTCCCTCAGCCCTTATAAAAATCTATCTTCCCGCCTCCCTCATGGGGAATCTTGCTGTTCCTGTTGTTGAGCTGTGCTTTGTATTAATGCTGCAAAGCGAGAGTGGCCGTTGCTTCTAATTTAATTAGCGTCATCCCCAGGAACTGAAAGCGTGACAGAGGGAATTAGAGGCAGCGTATGAAAATGATGCATGGGTGTGGGTTGAGGTTTAACCACCTTCATGCCAGCATGGTTTGTAGAAGATGCACACAAGGTACAGCTTTCTGAACAAGTGGAAATCGCTAAATGAGGTTGTTTAGTCTCTGCCTTGGTGTTTTACAAATTTGGGGCGGCTACTCCTAAAAGAGAAAATGAAATCTAAATCTGCCTACCTTCCAACTCAGAATATTCTATGAGAAGAGAATAGAATAGAATATTGGACGCTGAGCCCCTGAGTTGGATTGTGAGGGAGGCTGTGAGATTGCCATCACTGGAAGTTTTTATTCACATGCTGGGAAAACATTGGCCAGGAATGTTAGTAACTATCAGGATCATTTATGGCTATTTTAAGATAGACCAGCAGCTGGAAGCCTTGTCTGACAGATTGTACTGCTATGTTGCCCAAAGGTATAAAAAGAGAACAGTCCCAAAGAGCTTGCGAGCGAAGCCAAGTCTGGTGCACAGACCAAATTTAAAATCAGCAGGGGGTGAGCGCAGCTTTGCAGAAAACTTGATGCATGCAGGCACTTGTTTCTTACTGTGCCTCGTTTTCGTGTCTCTGCTTTAGGTGTCACAGCCTCATCTCACCTCTTTGACTACGGCTCCACTGCCAACGGGGGCGACAACTCCTTCTACACCTCTCTGATCTCCGATGTCCACTACACCACCCCGCGGGACTCCACCTATTACATGGGCATTTATCAGCAGGAGAACAGCCCCATTCCCTGCTCAGGCAGCACAGAGGGGTTTAACACTCTGGGGCATCCTGTTCAAGATGTGACTGGGTTTGAGTCCCGTGGCTTGTTTAGCTCAGATTCAGGAATAGAGATGACTCCTGCAGAGTCTACTGAAGTCGACAAAACCTTAGCGGATCCCATGAAAGTAGAAGGTTATAAATACATGGACATGAGTAGATCAGAAGAAATAAAATACCAAGACAAGCATGACTCTGACTCAGAAGACGAGAGCCCAGGCCTTATCGAGAAGTACCGGGGAGTACCCGCTGGGTCCACCCACACCGCTGAACCTCAGCGGACGGCGCCGGAGGGCGCGAAGGCAGCCAAAGAGCAAGACCCTCTTGAAGACAGAAGGTCTGGAGATCAGCACGGTGCCTCTGTGGCTACAGCCCCCGTCAAGATCACGCTCACCGAGACAGAAAGCGCTAGGGAAGCTGCCAGCAAGGAGTCCAGCCCCACTCATCCAGAGACTGCTCTGAAGCCAAGCCGTGAGGCGGTACCAACGGTGATGGTGTCAGAGCCAGAAGATGAGAGCCCAGGGTCTGTCACACCACCATCCTCTGGCACAGGTAATGCTGATGCTGGGGCAGGGCACTGTTTATTTGCTATTCAGAAAGTGGCTGCAGTTGTAGCCCGCACGCTGGAGAATTACTATGGGTTTGTGGTGGGTGAAAGGGGGTGTGAGTGGACATTAATGGGACTCCACAGTTGGAGATGTTTCTGCTCTGCTCGGGCACCACTTTGTGTTGCTGAACTGAAGGGGAACGCAGTGGTGTTACCCATCACCATTAGACTGCTCAGGATGAGCTGCCCTTGCTGTGTGGAAAGGGATCCAAGATTGCTGACCCCGGTCTCCCCAGAGATCTCTCCTCAAAGGGGAGTTGTGTACTGGTATGTATCCCTGGGGGTGTCTTCATCTAGGCAACATTTTGAGCTAGATCCTGGTGATTTGGGGGGGGGGGGGTCTCTTGGTCACCTTGGCTCTCCAGACTCCCCAAGGGAAGTGAGGTGTGTGGGATCAGGGCTGTGCAACTGTTCATTTTTTAAAAATTTTAACTTCTGACTTAACACCTCTTTGCTGTTGCACAGAGTAAGGTCACGCTGTTAAACATAAGTGCTGTTTTCAGATGAAAGAAAGTGCTGCTTTTATAAAGTGCTGAGAAGGGAAATGCTGTCACCTCATTTACAAAGGGGTCTGGAGGAACAAAGGGCCAATCTCTTTTAAAGGTTCATGATTTCTGTTGGAGAGGCACCAGAATCCAATATTTACACATTCTCTTATTGTCTGGTTATACTGCAGTAGTGCATAATATCTATTCCTCATTTTCCCTGTTATACTATATAATATATATATATATATATTATATATAATAATATGTATTGTTCCCTATTCCCTGCTAAAATATAAAAGTAGTATAATATTTTAAAATGTAATAAAGGTCTGTGACAGGAAGCAGAGTTTTCAAACTGGAAATTAAATTTCAGCACCCTGGATCAAAATCCTGTGACAGTGAGCACTTGGCACCTGACAATGAACATTCCCAAGCTGAGATTTCCATTGCTTTGATGGCATCTAGAAGCATTTAAAAAACTCAACTAGAATTTACCTAAATTGGCAGTCTGGGATTTTCCCACAGGGAGGAAATCCCTACCCTCAGAGAACTATTTAGTTCCTGTCCAAACCTAAGTGTGCATTTGTACACTTTCACACACAAAAAGGAGATAGAAAGACCCACCACAGCAGTGAGTTTATTCTGCCTGTATCAGCCAGAAAGTTTAGATAATTAATAGATTTTAGAGTCCCATTTTTCTTTTATTTGACTGGGTGACATCACTCACTACTCGTGAGACATGCCATTTTTTATGAAAAAAAAATTTTTTTTTTTTTTTGCACTTCAAGGTAATTAAGGGCTTCAGGCACTGACTGTTATTTATTCAGTTTTTGGCAACCCTTCAAGGCTGCCTTTGGGACACTTGATAACTGTATCCCAGCAAAATAGCTGAACAGTCCGTGGCAGAGCCGCAGTGCTGCTGCCTTTCTGGGAGGCACTGGCGTGGCTGGCATAATTGACAGCACGGAAATGTTCCTCTCCATGGGCAAAGATCCCCAGCACTGCCCAAACAGCCCTGGGAGGTCCCACTGCCTCACACTGTGATGCCGGAAAGCCAGAAGCACTGTTTATCCATCACATTAAGGAAAGAAGCAGGCATCTTCTTCTAAGGACTGGCTCCCAAGGGGTGTTTCCTCTGGATTTCGCCCCTTTCCCACAGCCTGGGGCGTGCTGCGCCCAAACACCGCGTTCAAAAGCGAGGGAGACACTAAAAACCTGCCCTCGCTATTTCCACCCAGTGACCCAGCAAAGTCGCCGCTCCTAGGTGCCCTTATAATGCATTCTGGCAAAGCCCACCCAGCTACCCCCTGCTTGGATCAAGACTTTTGAAAACATTTTGCTTTTAATTACCGGCCGTCATCTTTCTGGGGAAGGAAGACGCGCTCCGTTCCTGCGCTGGCGCTGAAAGGCCGCGGGTATTTGCACGCTTGCCCGTGCCAGCAGTAAATGTGACACCCTGCTGCTGGCCACAAAGGGCTGTTTTATTCACAAGGTAAATGCCACGGCTGAGAGTTACGGACTGCCAGCACAGGCAGGAGCGGGGTGAAGCCCAGGGACAGCGGCGTTGCTGCGCTACGAGGGCTGGAAGTCACATGTCTGCTTGGACGTGTGCCGGATTAAGTCATTGCTCGGGGAGAAAATGCTCACGTGCCACGATGCAGGAGAGCAGCGCGGCTCATTGCGGCTTCCCGCAGCCAGAGGAGAAGGATGCACAAGCTCCCGGTGCAACAGAAACTTCCCAGCATCCAGACAGGAGTGCGTTGTCACGGCCCCGACACCTTAATCCTGACTGTGACTGTGCTTTGGGGTTGCAGAAGGACTTTTTCGTGCAAGGGGGATGTGCTCCAAGAGGGCTGTTTTGTTGGAGGAGCTGCAGATATGCCAACAATACGTGCTTAAAATTACTGATGACATGTACTGGCAGATACAAAAACCAACATTGCTTGGAGGGGAGGTTGTTTTTCTTGCCCATCTCCCAGTAAGATGTGATGGCACCAGTGTGCCATCATCAAAACCTCCCCCTTTCCTTGAATCATCTTGAGGAAGGCATAGCATCAGGGAATAAACTGGTTACGCTACTGCCATGAGAAATTAAGTCAGGAAATACCCAGAAATAATGGTTTTAATAGAATCACAGAGTATTCTGAATTGGAAGGGAACCACAAAGATCATTGAGTCCAACTCCTGCCCCTGCACAGGACAGCCCCAAGAATCACACCATGTGCCTGAGAATGTTGTCCAAAATCTTCTTGTACTCTGTCAGTCTTGGTGCTGTTTTGTCCCAGGTCAGATCTAATAGAATCTCTTTCCCACCCTCTGTTTTAAAGGCGCTTCCAGATGTGGCCAGGACAGCTGGATGAGCTTAGGGGGCCGATGCCAGTGGCTGCAAAGCAGGGCTGGGCTGAAGGCAAATATCCTCTAGGAGCCAGGGGCAGGTCAGCTCAGGGCTCTCCACTTGCAGCCGAGGGGCTGGAAACCTTTCTCCACTCCGCTGTGGGACCCAGCTGTGTGGATGCAAGCAGAGTGTCCTGCCCTGGGCCTCTTCACCATCATCTGCAGGAGAAAATTTGGGGGTCTGTTCTCCTGATGGCTTTCTTGACACCCCACAACCTGCAATGCCACTCACTGAGCACTGTCACATTAATAATGACTTCAGATCAGAGAATGAGCACTCAGGAGTCCAGGGGCCAAATTTCCACGTGTGCTTGATGGCTGCTTCAACCTCACTGGGGAAATTCAGTGAGGTTTTTGCCCTCACAAAGAGAGGGTCTTGTGTGTGGATGGCAGGGATCTCTGGGTCAGGGAAGTGCAAGGTGGAAATGGGCGATCAGGAGGTGGCTGTGGCCAGGTGACAGTGGGGAATGGGTGTAAAGCTGCTGCCATGGTCCCCTTGGGCCCAGATAGGCTCAGGTGGCCTGTCTGGCCTTACAGCCAGTGCACCAGGTGCAGTCTGGGCTCTGGGGCTGGCTGATGCTCTGTGAATGACCAAGGGAAGCCTGATCCCCAGTGGAGTAACTCGAGAGAGCAGCTGATGCACCTCATGCTGCCTCTGTCACTGCTTATTGTGAACATTTTGCAGGCAAATTCACTTCCTTTCTTACTTCATCACAGAATCTCACATGGTAAAGGGATATACAGGGAGGTAGAACAGCTGAGAAGTCTGGTGCTCGGCTCCCTTCTAGGACAGGACGTGGGCTCCTTGCTAATCCCAGGTGACCAGCCAGACCTTTCACCTGCTCATTTTCACCCTCTGGTTATATCTTCTTCCAGAGTGAGCCAGAAAATACAGACTAGGTCTTTACTTTTCTTTGTTTTGAATTTTGGGTGACAAGTTAGTAATTATCTTGGTTAATGTAGTTCACAATTACATTAAGAATTACAGTAAAAAAATCAGTTTCATTCTTGGGCTCAACCAAGCTAAAAACAGAGAATTCACCACCCACACCCGGAGGGGGGAAAGGGGGGGGAACCAACCACAAAAACAACACACACACAAAAAACAACACAAACAAAAAAACCCCAACAACAGCAAAAAACACAAACCAAAACCAAAAACCCACACAAACCAAAATAAACCCCACAAACCCCAAACCCAAACAACAACAACAAAACAAACAATCCCCCCCCACAAACAAACAAAAAAGCCACCAAGACCAAAAGCTAACCACAATTGAGGAAGGTTTTTGACCTGGAACTTTCCACACCTGAAAGTTAAAGTTTGGCAAAACTATTAGTAACCACACATGGTTTGTTAGGATCAGCAGTGTCAGGAACCCATGAGCCCTGTGTCTGTGCTTGTCCCCAGAGCAGACCTGTATCAGTAATCCCCAGGATGGAAAATGTGATGCTTTCATTTGTGCCATGAACCCATGTTCTTCATGACTGGTAATTTTCCTGGTGAAAACCATGTTGCTGAGCCACTGGTCAAGCAGTGACCAGCACTGCCACGTACCTCAGCTTTTTCCTCAGTAAATGATGCTAATGATACTTCTTTAATACAGAGCACATGCATGAGAAAGGCTCTATAAGGACAAGCTGTTATTATTCTTAGTCATCCCAGATGGGGAGACTTTGTGCCTGTGTTACCAACCCTGCTAGAGGGAAACACGCTGGTGTGAAATCTATTGTGTTTGTTCCCTAAGCAGCCAGAAAACATGATTTTTAATTTTTCTTCTTTCCCGTCCCCTGCTTTTTTTTCTGCCTGGCAGAACCGTCCGGCTCAGAGTCGCAGGGCAAAGGCAGCCTGTCGGAGGATGAGCTCATCAGTGCCATCAAAGAAGCAAAGAGCTTTTCCTTTGAGGCCTCAGAGGCACAGCGGTCCCCAGCCCTTCCCACCGAGAAGAGAGAGCAGCGGGCCAAACCTGGGCGCCCCGCCGGCTCCTCGCACGCGGATAACGAGGCCAGCAGCGCCGAGTCGGGGGACTCGGAGATCGAGCTGGTCTCAGAGGACCCCCTGGCTGCCGAGGAGGTACTGCACTCCAACTACATGACCTTCAGCCACATTGGAGGGCCCCCTCCATCGCCCGCCTCCCCCTCCATCCAGTACAGCATCCTGCGGGAGGAGCGGGAGGCTGAGCTCGACAGCGAGCTCATCATCGAGTCCTGCGACGCCTCCTCGGCCTCCGAAGAGAGCCCAAAGAGGGAGCAGGACTCCCCTCTGATGAAGCCCAAGGTCATGGACATTATCAAGGAGGAGAACAGCTCGCGCACCGACGCCTCAGACTATGAAGCCAGTAAAATCACGGAGAGCAGGATGAACAGGGAAAACCTAGCAGAGTCCTCGTCCTACCTGAAAAGCTCCTTTGTTGCGCCAAAAATCAGTGCTGAGCCCCCGACCTCTGCCGTCAGCACCGAGGAGCTGAAGGAAAGAGTAGTCCTGAAGAAACCCATCGAAGAAACTGTTGTTAACCAAAGTAAAGTGTCTTCCAAGGACTTTGGCAAAAGAAGTCCCTTGGCTTCGTTCCTACTGCCGTTTTTAAATAAGCAGAAAGGTAAAATGCAGCTGTTTATGTTGGTTTTTGCAGTGCTGATGAGAAGGGGGAGGAGGGAGAAGCGCCTGTTCCTTGCGGGGGAGATGTTATTAGTGCCAAGCAGGGGGAGTTGCTGGCATTGGATATCCTCAGCTGGAAGCTGGGCAATGATATGTAACAAACACATCATCCCTGACCTGCCCATTCTCCTGGGGGAGAAAAAAAGGTACCAGCAACAATAATTTTTAGGCTTAAGAAAATAGATACAGGATCGTGCAGGAACCACAGTAGGATAAGGCTGATTCATACATCAGACATCTGGAGGATTAACAACATATCCTGCCTTGTCCCAGGGAAGGAGTGCAGTGAGAGAGGTGGCCCTGCACCTCTCAGAAGTGTAAGGATAATCATTTTCAGGATATAGTTAGGAAAAGAGAAAGATTTGGAGAAGGAGAGGAGTTGGATTTGGTGCATCTGGGTTCTGGAGGTGTTCAAGGCCAGTTTGGATGGGACTTTGAGCAACCTGGTCTAGTGGAAGCTCTTCCTGCCCATAGAAAGGGATTTGGAAGTAGATATTTAAGGTCTCTTCCTACCCAAACCATTCTATGATTCTATGACTCTGAAGTTGGTGCAGCTTACACGAATCTCTCTCATGGTGGCTGGCACCCTCCATCCTTAATAACGAGGGGTTTTGAATATTTTTCCAGTGCAGGGGCATGGGTGGTTCCTTCCAGCTCTGCATTCCTTAGGGAACATCCTGTGCACCCCTCTGAGAGCCCCTTCCCTAATCCAGCGCTGGGCAGGACGCTTTCCTGGTACTCAAATGAGCTTGAGGGCACTTGTCTCCCCACAGAATCTCTTCAAAGCCAGTGCAGAGCCAGCCAGGTCCGTGCTTGCTGTGCCAGGCACTGTGGTCTAACAGGAACCACCAAACCTCTAGAGACACCACCACCAGGTTTTAGTCTGAGCTGAACCCTGAGGACCAATGGGCAGCACATGGTCACTGCACAGTGACGCTGCCGGGGGTCCCTGCAGCCTGTAACGGGCTTAGTTCACAAAGCACACGAGAGAAAAAGGTACTTTATTCTTTGCAAGATGTCAGCTTTAAATTGCCAGCACCTTTGTGTGCCTCTGGCTGTCTAGGCTGGTGTGGAAGGGAGGGACACTGGGCTGCCCCATGCCTACCCCTCTGTGTTCTCCCCGGCTGGGCTGGAGGGCAGTGACTGTCCGTGGCTCTTGCTGGGTGTTGTTTTGGAAACTCAGAGAGCTGCTGCTTCCTTGCAAAGAGCTGGACAGGGATTGAAGGAGGGGGAGAATCCCACACTCACTGCTTAAAGAGCATCTTCTTCCTCTGTCTGCCTTTGTGCAGGGGTTGCCCACACGGTGGCCCGGAGATGTGGCAGGAATGTGAAAGTTGCACACTTAAAACCGATTTACCTATGGCTGTGAACTCAAGCGTGCGAGTCTAGTGAGGAAACAGCCTGAGCTTGCATGGTGTGCTGAGGGCTGCAAGATTTGCAGCACAAAATATGTTAATACTGATTCTTAGCGGTAAAGAACTAATGACATCAATAGGCTGAACAAGAAACATATGATTATTGCTTGTAAGTGTGTTTTCCTGCCAGATTCTCAGAGCTTGCAATGTCACGCTGTGCATCTCATCTCCCTCACAAATAGGGTGAGCCCTGACCATTTCTTTCCCCCTTCCCAAATTCCCTTCTTTTAAGGATTGGACGAGGCCCTGCCCAAACCACAGCAGCTGTAGGGCTGATTAAATTTACCTTAAACACTGCTCCTGCATTGTCTAGCATCGGGTTTCTGCAACCACCATGTGCTGTGTGTTGTTCTGGGCAGACAACTAGCGATTTGGTCTTGGATTGGGGAAAGTAGTTGGGGACTGTCACAGGGGCAGCTAGCGGCCTGTCCCTCAATTTTGAGATTTCAGGCTCTGTTAGAGTTTTCAGTCCCCCTTAATTGTATTCAGATTTTTTTTGGCCTAACTCTCATGTCTCTTCTAATTTCTGTCATTGCCCAAACCGATGATAAGAGAGACTTGCTCTCATATGGTGGTCTGGGAAAATCCACGTGCATGAGCAGCGTCTCTCCTTGTGTCACAGTGTGTCTGTGTTCCTATCTTTATTCCCGCAGGACAGTCAGTAGTGGCAGGAACTTTTCCTCACAAGACAGCTAATTACTACTTGGCAGTGCAAAGACTTATTTCAGTATGGGCTTTTCTCCCTTGAGACACTCTGGTGCCTAAGGCGAGGAAAACAAAACCATAAAGCCTCTCGAGGTCATTGCTGCTAAAACCTGTGTATCTTTTTTTAAAGCTGATTTCAAGGTATGGAGAGGTGTGGTCAAAATAAGAAAGTGTGGATGATAGTGGGGTCCGGTTTATGCTGCCTTCCACTCACAGGTATTTGCTGAGTGGGTTTCTGTGTCTAGGTGGGGGGGTAGTTAAATTTTTATATTGAAGGTAGAGTATGGGTTTCTCCTTCTGGGAGGACCTGGGAAAGGAGGGTTTGTTTCACGACATTCACTCAGAGAATTCACATGAAATCTTTCAGCAGTTTATCTGTTATCAGAGGTGAACTGCAGGGTGTGTTAAGTGGCTTGGTGGAACCAGAGCATCCCTCATGGATCCTCCCAAGATCCATCAGCCTGGAGCTGCATTGGCTGGCAGGGAAGTGATGTGGCAGAGCACATCCAAGAGGACAGGGACAGCTTTCATAGCATCAGCTTGAGGTCCTGGCAGAGCTTTACATCATGGCATCACATATGTATCATACACCAACTCAGATGCACCCAGTAGGCATTTGGCAAGGGCCACACTTGGCCCAAGTGATGAGAACAGAGGGAGATGTGGCAGTGGCACCCAGCAGAGGTGCAGCAGAGCGATGTCATCATGCAGGAACAGTGTCATTATTCGTTAAGGGAATTAACTTAATTATAGTTATCTGTCATTAAAAGAATACTAACAAGATGTGACTGTATACTTGTTAAAAATAGAAAACAGAAAAACCTTCACTGTTTCCTGTTACCTCCTTGTTACTCATCACGTTGGAAGTGTTATGCTACCACTGCACGTCCTTCTTAAGGCAAGGTTTTAGAGATGCTCATGGAGTCCAGGTGGGGACTGATGCCCTATGGCCACAGAAAGTCAGTGCTAGCCCAGCACTTCTGGAGATTCATTAGGAAATTGATGGGATCAAATGAAGCTATTCAACATGCCTGGCTGTGTTTTTGACACCCTGCTATAGATCTTCGTGTGGCCTCTGGCCAGGTATATGTAATTTAAAAACAGTCAGCCAGCAGTTTCACATGGAAACATTAACTATTTCACTGTTGGTACTGTAAACCGAGTGTTTTTTCACTCCTATCCATTGCATTAAATATACTTTTCATGGCTCATCAGAAGTGTTTGCCCTGGGCTGGCAAGACAAAAATTGATTTTGAGTGCTGGAACTCCAGGGAGAAGCTGTGCAAAGGGAAAGCCTGGGATATAACCTGGCCCCAGGAATGGTCTTGCTGATTGTATTGCTGCCAGCCTGCAGCTTCCTGCCTCAGGGATCTTTCTGCTGTGTCTGCCAGACATGCTGAAAACACGGCCATCCCCTAAATAACAAGGTGGAGCACAGCAAGTGCATGTGTGGTTTGCGCAGTGATAACTCAATGTCTCTGCTTAACGTCTATTGCCATCCAGTGGCAATAACAAAAATGGGCAGTGACTCCCTACCTCCATTTTACTGGGGCTGACTGTCATGATTTCATGGAGTGGAGCTCTTCCCATGCCATGAACTGCCAGCAGCCTCTCCCACTTTTCCACGTGGTGGGAACGATTGCCGCGCTTGGTGCAACACAGGCTTGGCTTTGGCCGGAGTTGTGCAGTTGCTACCTGTGTTAGTGCTGCCAGCTCCTTTTCCTCCTGTAGAGCACAGAGGGGAAGGCAGAGCTGTGGCCAAACATCTGCTGTTTGGGTGTTGCTGCCCTCACATCACTCCTGGCATCCCCTCCCAGAGGTGGACACAGCCCTTACGCAACAGGGCTTAGAGCACATCGGGCTGTGGCTCTGCAGGAAGGGAGGGTGCCAGCTCAGTTTCTTTTTTTTATCTTTGTTGTATTGTGTGCTGGGCTTCCACATGGCTTGGGCATACAGGAAATTTCAGAAAAGACCTGCTGTCCTAGAAATACAGATCCTTTGGCCTGGGGAAGTTTGCAAGCTGGGAAGGAACTTCTTGGCTGAGTCCTTTCCTCTCTTCTCTTGCAGTGTCTATCGGTTCCTCTTTGACAGGGTGGCCTGGCTGATGTCCTACAGCCTGTGGACCTGGTCCTGGGCAGAGATTTCCCTTATGCTGGAGCATCATGCCTCTCCCCAGCCTCTCCTTCAATGACAGGATTAGATTAGTTCTCCTTGATCCATTTAATGAAATGTGCAGCAGCTTGTTACTTTTCAGATCAGATGTCTGAGCCCAGGTTATAAAAAAGAAAGAGATGTGGACATTCATAGTAATGTTTGCTTTATTTTTCTTTTCATTTTATGGTAACATTTCACTTAGGAAAAGGAAAGTACAGGCCTGGGGCTGTTGAATTGTCTGTCACTCACATGTTAGATGACACAACTGTCAGGACCCAGTCTCCGGGCTAGGATCCTGCTGAAAACACAGTCAAATAAAATTAATAATTTCAAGTGCATTATTCTGCAGCACAGTCCTGTGCTACCCTGCTATGAGGCATTCTGATTTTGATGCCTTATGCTTTCATAGCATTACTCTGGCTAATCTCATGCAAGAGCATGTCCTTAAAACACACCCTTGGTGGCAGCTGTGGCTCTGAGCACCTGTGAGGGACACCAAGCTTCAGGGCCACTCATTTTTATGTGGTGGCCTGGTGTCTCTCAGATAGTGTCACAAGCTGCAGTCAGGATCACTTCTGGTTTTAGAGTGACACTGGTGAATTCTTTGGGTTGAAGAATGTGTTTTCCCTCTCTTCTAGTGCTTCTCATGCTGTCCCATCACCCAGTGGACAAACACTAAGCAGTGTGGGCTTTTCCCCTTTGATCTCTCACTGTGTTCCCCCATTTGGTGCCACAGACAAACTGATTTTGCACAGTTTCTCAAGGAGATGGTTTTCCAGCAGAGATCCAGGAAAGATCTTAAGTTATTGGGAATGATTTTTGTTCAGCTAAACATCGTCTGCATTGTGACAGCACATCCCTGCTGCTGGCGGAGTTGCTAGTGAGGCATTTTTCTATGGGAAGGGGGTGTTTGGTTGGGTGATTTAGCAATCTGAGGCCCATTTCTCATCTGCATGCTCTCACCAGGCTGGCTCTGCAATCAGCAGCAAGCCAGGCCAAGGCTTAAGCATACGGCAGTGTTAGTTTAATATTTTAGTGCCATCTGCTGTAAGTGCCTCCACACTCTGGCCCATCTGTTTTGTGTGCTTCAGTTTGCTTTTTATGGGGCTCCGGCAGCTTTGCATCCTTTGGAAAGCCCCTACTTGGAAAAGGTGTACGGGAGAGGGATGTCCTGCCTGGGGTTGGAGCGTCTGCACCTTGTGATGCTGTAGGAGGAGTGGGATAAAATCTATCCAGAGAAGTAAATGTGTGAATCTAGGCCTTCCCATGAAACGTTGGCGTAGATTGGTGAACCTCTGTGGACTTGCCTCCCACAAGGAACAATTCAGGTGGGAAGGGACCTGGGGAGGTCTCTGGTACAACCCCTTGCTCTCAAAGCAGTTAGGTCAGGTTGCTCAGGGTCTTGTTGGCCTGTCCATCTTCTCGGCAGAGGCAGAGGTTTTGGGATAGCTGAGAGCTGGAGCCTGAAAATCTGGGTCAGTCGCGTGATGATGTCTCAGCGCCGTTAGCTGCAGGCACAGCACAGAGCAGGGTAAAGAACAGATACCACTCAGTGCAGCTTCAGACAGAGTGGGATGGCAGGAACTTCACAAGGTCCTGAGAGCCCATCTCCTGGCCCCCGGCCAGGATTGCTGGTAGAGCACTCTTGACAGATGCTTGTGACTCATTTGGAAAGGCCTATGTTGGCAGATCCTCTACCAGTTCCCAGGTCTCTATCAAAAACTGTTGGCTGTTCTTCCATCCTTCTTTACTTTAGGCTAGGAAATTCTAGTTTCTTAATTTTTTTCTCCCCTATGTGGTCACGTTTTTGAGCTTTCTGAAGTGTCTTGTTGTTCCCTCTGTTCTTTTCTACCATCGGTTGAATCCTTGGAGGTTACTTTTATGGAGATCATCCATGTTGATGATGGATTACTGCCTCCCTACAGGCTGGGACTGGGCTTCTAGAGCCCCCTGCAGCAGCACAACATTATCCTGGAGAAAAGGAGACTCAGGGGGTGCCCTGTAATTCTCCCTGAAAAGAGGCTGTATTCAGGTGGGAGTCAGTCTCTCCTCACAGGTAACAAGTGACAGGACAAGAGGAGATGGCCTCAAGTTGTGCCAGGGAAGGTTTGGCTTGGTTATGAGGGAAAACTTATTCACAGTAAGGGTGCTCAGGTATTAGAATAAGCTGCCCAGGGAAGTGGTGGGTTAACCACCCCTAGAAGTGTTCAAAAAGTGTGTGGAGGCATTTGGGCACATGATTTAGGGGTGAACGTGGTGATGCTGCAATAATGGTTGGTCTCAGAGATCTTTCCCAACCTTAATGATTTTATGGTTCTAGGATATTGAGTTCCATTGCTGCAAGAGGAATCCCTTCCATATAACTTGGAAATGTCTATTCAGACTTATGCAACAGGATGTGCTGATCCAAGTTTCCCTACTTGGGATCATCTGACTCCTAATTTTCTGCATGAGAATAGCAATGGAGGAAATTTTGAAGAGATGGAGAAGCCTAGTGGAAAAATGAAGTTAACTACGATAATTTTGTCTATTTTTGAGAAATTGAGAACTTGAGAGTGTTTAGGTGTTTTCCAAGAACCAGGAACATGAACCTAAAGATATGGCAAAAATGGTCAATTAGCTATTTATTGGCTACATTGATCAAAATGGCCAATAAAGAGTAAGAAAAGAATTTTAAATGCAAGTGTCTGAGGCATGCAGAGCTGCAGCAGAGTGATTGTCTTTCAGAGAAAGACATCTTTCAGATGTCTTTCAGGGTGATTGTCTTTCAGAGAACAGTGTTGTACCAGGGATTCACCCTTCCATGGTACATTCCTGGTATTTTGGGAGGTTTAGCAGTAGGTGGTAGACTGAGAGGTCTTGGTTTCCATCTGCTTTGCCATTCAGCTTTCACTCCATTCAAGGAACCCAAAAAATAACTCAGAACACATGATAGGACATAAACAGGGAGTTTTGATGACAAGGGCTCTGCAGACACACTCACATGGTCTCACTGCAGAGACTTTTGAACAACAGAGGCAGTGGGGAGATGACATCTCCAGCCACCATGACTGGAGGAGTTTCCTCATCCCAGCAGCAACTCATGGGCACGTTCCTCTGCTCATGGAGGAGGAGAGGGAACTTCACACCTGCATATTTCTGCCTTTGAACCAGCCTGTGGCTCACCTCCCCACATTTCTGGCCAGCTCATACAATTCAGCTGCCACCTGACAGCTTGTTATACCCATCAAGCTGTGATAACTCCACCAGAGCTAAGCTGGAGAAACCTGGAGACATGCAGATTGTGGTGGTGGAAATGAACAGTGTGCACACCAGCAGGTTTGTGTTGTACAGGATTTCTCTTCACTCCTCTCAGATCCCTTTTTTTCAGGAAGGGAAGAGTGAGTTTGGCTCTTTCTGGCCTCAGGAGGGGTTGCAGAGGGGACAAAAAGAGCTGATGGATAGTCATGTTCTGACTGTGGAGTTCTTCCTGGAGTCCTGGTTTGGTGGGAGCACAGCAGGGTCTCCTAAGTGAGGAGTGGTCACTTAGAGGAGATGCATGAACCCTGGAAAGGATCAGAACAAAGCAAAGAACAGAGGATTTTCTCCCCAGATAATGGTTTGCCTGGGCAGTGGCTGGGATTACTGCAGTGGTGATTACTGCAATAATCCCTCTAGCACTTAGAACCACGTACATTTACCAGAGCATGACCTTGATATGACCTTCAGAAATGCCTCAGTAAATCTCACCCCTCCAGTTCACAACCTGTGTTATCCATAGCCTGAGTATTTGGCCCAGTTCACCTCTAGCATCTGTTTCCTCCCCTGATTTTTGTCTCTTTTCTTGAAAATTACTCCCCATCTATTGGGTAAGGTCAAACTTCTAATGCATATGTGCCAAACTGTCTTAACCACAGTGACTGCATGCTCAGAGGTGCTTTTAAAATTGGGCATAGCTTAATGTAGGAGGATCATATGTCTTCTCTTGGGACTGCTCTCCACTCCACTGCCTGTATGTGTTAAGTACCGAGCTATAAAAAAATTACAGGCTTTATACTTCTGTTTTCATATATCTCCCCTTTCAGAGCAAGGCGCTGCCTCTGATGAGCTGCCATCAGTTGCGGCACTCAAACAGAAGTGTACAAACCATTCTGATAAACATGACACAGGGGGGTGTTTATAAAACCTTTCTGCCAAGTCAAGATTACATAGTGACCAGTAAAAAACAAACAAATGAACCTCCCCCCAAAAAAGCTACTTGTTTAACTCTGTGCAGGCCCCTGATGGTTATGTCAAGTGTTCAAATATCAAAACCATGAATGGCGAAGTCTAAGCCGAGCACAGCAAGTCGGTGGGTACCTTACACACAAACAGGTACCTGCTGACAAGAGGTATGGAGAAGCAAGATCTGTTGTGTGCGAAGACCTGTCTCTGGGAGCCCACTGCTTGCTCTGCCCACATCCACATCCATACCCATATCAATGTCTATGTCTATGCCCTGCCAAGACAAGCACCCAAGGCTGGCTCAAGTCTGCTCCAGGGGAAGGCTGCAAGGAGACAACAGCTCTCTTCAGGAGACATTTTTCTGTTCATTCAGACACACCTCAAGTGCAAAATCACATTTCAAAAGCCCAAATCTTGACACTGTGTCCCTTTCGGTGTCTCCGGGTATCAGCAATTTATGACTCAGCTTTCAGCCAAGGCTGTGACGCTGACAAGCTGGTGGTGGCCAGATGTTGCAAAAAACTTGATGTAGCAATGTTTTGCCTGGATACTCCGGCAGACCTCAGAGATTTGTTATTGACACAGAAATCTAACATCTCTGAGCCAGCAATGGTGGCTTTTCCATGACTGACACAATATATGGTAAGGATGGATGTTTATTCTGGATATACAGGAACATGAAAGGAAAAAAACCCAAGCTGTATATAATGAAGTAGAAAAGTTATTTGACCTATAAGACCTTTTTGTAAATGATATTAAAGATCTTTCATAGAATCACAGAACACTTTGCTTTGGAAGGGACCTTAAAGATCATCATCAATCCTCTGCTATGAGCAGGGACACCTTCCATTAGATCAGGTTGCTACAAGCCCCATCTAACTCGGCCTTCAACACTTCCAGAGATGAGACATCCACACCAATTCGAGGTTTTAGGTCAGAAGATACTTAGGGAGGTTTATGTACTAAACTTCAGATTAGGTGAAGGAAAAAAAAAATCAAAACATTTTGCTTTTATTAACACTGAATATTTTGCTTGTCAGTGCAGTCCTCTCGTAAATGAAGTGCTTTGCAGGGAACTTCTGGAACGTTTTGGTTTTTGATCAAGAAATGCTGTTTCTGAACCTCTGCATTGCTTTATGAGCTGGGAATCATGTGTTTTCACCAGTTTCATTGATTAATTCAAATGAAGAGTTTGGACTCATTTCAGGACTGATTTAAATTAATGATTAAGCTCTGGTGATACATCTCTAAGTCTCAAGACAAGCTGGAATACAAACTTCTGAAAGTGTCTACCTGTTTCAGGATGGCTCTAATTCTTCAGATGTTAAGCAGAATAAGGACTTCCCTAAGTATTGCTATTTGTGTCTTACACATAGCATGAAGTTAGAATGAGTGTATTTGACTGTAGGGAAGGGTGGGCGTGCGATACATTTCCTTTGGGAATAAAACCTGGAGGTGGGTATTGATTTTACTGGTGTTTTTCCTTAGCTTCTGAGTGCATTGCTGACTGGGACATAATAGCAATATTGACTGAAAAGGGGATTTAGTTTTTTCCTGGGAGGCTGCTGAGTTCATGCCAGTTCACAACAATGTAGAAAATATGGGGATATGCAATGGTCTAACAATCCAAAGGTCTTGAATCCCCCCGTGAAGAAAGTGTCTCGTCTTCTTGTCACTTTAATTCTTAAGCTTACCTTGCTTACCACTATTTTTTTTATTATTCTTCTGCAGTATATTTTTTTCTAGCTCTCTTGACCTTTACCCAACCTGGGTAATTTAGTCTGCTATTTTTTTTCCAGAGAAGTACCACAGACTCCCTCTCTTCCCCCTCTGGCTCTGACAGCAGCTCGGGGGTTACATGGGAGCTGTAGCAGGGAGAGGTCATTCTGGTGTTCTGCATTTGCAGCATTTCACTTGCGTGTGAGGAATACAAACAGGTATGGAAAAAAAAAATAACGCTGCAAGAAGACAGGTTGGTTTGGATGCCAATAATCTTCTGTGTCTGCCACAGGTCTGCCAGACACAGTTCTGCCTGTGGTGGGGACGTTTGGGGATGTCAAGGTTGCTTAAATCTGCTGTAGCAATGAAAGTGAAGGTTTGTCATTTTGGTAGAGATGATAGATTTCACATGCGCTTTGAGTCAGGGAGGCTCCAGCTGAGCATTGTTTATGAAAATTTGGCATACAAAGGTCCTTGTGCTTCTGAAATAGGTGTTTCTCCTTTCAAGAGGGCCAAGCTTTCATTTCCCACTTGTTCAGGGCTCAGAGGACACAAAGCATGACTGATTTCAGGCTACCTTACACAGCAGTGAATATTTGGTGGGGAAAAAGCCCTGCTAGTTGGGTTGCTTCTCTTAACCATAGACCTCATTTTAGGGTTTATCTTCCTTGCAGCTTCAACTTAACTCACAGGTCTATGCACTGAAAGCCCTTTGGTGTCGCTTTCTCAGAGAAACCCTCTCCCAGGTGGTGCCATAAGGTTTTATTTGGAATTGGTGATCTCTTCCAAAGGTTTCAGCAGGTGGAGTTTGCAATTCTCCAACTCACTGGAAAAGATGTACAAGCTTTCTCACAGTTCATATGAAAATAACCCCACAACCCAGGTCAAGAGAATGCAAACTACAGCGAGAGATGACCTCAGGAATCCTCTGAGCTGGGGTAACTTGAGAGGCACTAAAAGGACACAGATAATCAGTATTACCTTTGCAAAAAGCCATGTCTTAGAAAGAGAGAGACAGATAAGGCTTCCAAGGCAGCAAATTGAGCTTGCATTAAGGATTTGGCATTAGACTCTTCTAGATTGCCAGGTAAAGTAGACATCTCAGTAAAGACTGTCCCCTTTCAAAATGGATCCTAAAGAATAATTTGCAGAGAAACAGCTTTTGATGTGGCTGCATCATCTGGCTGGATATAAACACTGTTGGAGAAGCACATTTCATACAAATGAGCAATATGTAAATTTTTCTTTTTTTTTTAATTGCTTCTTATCTTTTGAATAGAGGGTGCAATGAGATTGCAAAATTCAAGGGATAAAGGAAATTCAGATTTCCAAGGTCTGGTACCGTCACAGCCTGGCTGGTATAAACACTCTGCCTTGCTTGGTGTTCCGTGGGATCCAGAGGGGTGTGAGATCTGCTCACTCAGTGGGTGATGCTGGCAGAGGCAGGCATTGCACAGGCAGCTTTTTCTGCTCTCCTTTGGAACTGTAGACAGTTCCTTACAGAGGCAGGGGGGAGTCCTTGCATATACCCTAATGAAATCCTGATAGCATCAACAAAACAAAGGCTGTATCTGGGCAACCAGCAAGGTAGGAGAGCTCACAGAAAAGCCAGAGGAGATCAATAGTCAGGATTTCTGAAGGTTACTTTGTCAGCTAATGTACCATTGAAACACAAGCAGCTATGCTTACCTGCTCAGGTTAAGTGCAGGGGTTGTTCCAGAGAATGGGAGTTACTTCCCAAAGGGAGAGAATGGGCTGCCTTCCCTGTCTGTCTGGGAAGCAGTGATCCCGCAAGTTTTGTCCGTGCTGAGAGCCCCAGTTTTCCCAGCACTGCGTGTTGGCAGCGAGGGACAGTGGCACTGTGCAAACTACCAGGCAAAGCAAGGAAGGAGAGGAGTATTATCTTACAGATGGGATGCTGAAACACGTGCGCACCCTTTTGTCTAGGGAAGCTGGTGAAAAAACGCTGAGGTTGGCTAATTTGCTGTATGATTAATTGATTTGTTGTGTGTGATGAATTGATTTCACTGCAATAACACCAGGAACGCACAACAAAACCAGGAAATGACCTCAGGTTTTTCTGAATTCTGGTTTGTGAAATCATCTTTATTGCCTGGTTATTGAGCATTACATCCAAGAGATGCCTGTAAAAAAAAAAAAAAAAAAAAAAAAAAAAAAAAAAAAAAAAAAAAAAAAAAAAAAAAAAAAAAAAAAAAAAAAAAAAAAAAAAAAAAAAAAAAAAAAAAAAAAAAAAAAAAAAAAAAAAAAAAGGCAGCTTTTTCCATCATTCAAAGCAGCAGTTAGCAGGAGCAGCAAGGCACTCTGCATCCATCAGAATGGTTAGCAGCACACCATTCCTATCAAAGGGGTGATTTCCATATATATAGTTATATTTCCATATAGCTATGCCAGTGTGCTTTTTACTTGTAGATCTTGCTCCTCCAGTGGCAATGAAAGGGTGATTATGTTGGAATGAAGTTCAAATGGAGAAAAGGACCAAAGAACTGATCCTACTAAGTGCTGAAACAGCTTTGGCACGTGCTTAATGGTGCTGAATTATTCATTGAGCTGGCTGGGCAAACTGACATTGCGAAAGGAAATAAACGGAAATAAATGAGGGTGCTGGAGGAAAAATGCTAAAAGATGTGTTAGACAAATGTCCCAGGTGGCACAAAGTTCACATAGAAAAGGGCCTGAGATCCAACCCCTTAAGTGCCACTTGCTGCCTGGTGCAAGCCCTTCCTAGAGGAGAGTGGATGTTTTGGCTGTGCACACAGGGGTGACTTTGGTGATGTCTGTGGGCCCAGATTAACTCCTTTTGGGATGTGAGATCTTTGAGGAGAGGCACTGTAAAGAGCAGGGAATGGTGAGCAAGCAGCTGTTTAGAGTCCAAGGGACTGATGGGGCAACTCATATAGCAGGTAGAGCCATGAAGACTGAAGGATTAACCTTTGTCTGACGTCTGTCTGGAGAACATGCCATCTCTTATCCCCTTTAAAGGAGCCTTGCTTTCTTCTGTTCCTGAACCCCTTGGTAAATCAGTCACAAGTTTCACAGTGCCTTCTCTCAGTGCTTCTTCTCCAGGTGAGAGCCCCTTTCCCTGACCAATCTGGGCAGCTGCCTGCAGGTATTCCCCCTCTTCCCTCCACTTCAAATCCCATGGAAACAGGGCAACCACAGCCCATCAAACTGTTCTGCATTACACCACTACATCTGAAGAAAGGAGGGGAACTGAAGGATATTTTTTAGCATGGTTGGGGTCTGACCTTGTTCTCAGGGACAGTCTGGGCAGGGGCATTGCCTTTGTAGTATTCAGTGCACTACAACCCACAGCAGTAGCTAAGAGGACTATCTTGGATGAGCAGTCCTCACTTAACTCTTGCTTGATGCTGCATGGAGCAGGGCTGAAAAGATCAGTGTGATAATCACGGCCTCACAGGCCTGGCTATGCTGTGGTTTGAGTCCCGCCTGGGGAGTTGAATCGTTTCCTGGCACCTCTCTGTCTGCTAAGACTAGAAATGTTGCCTCAAACACAGTGTAAATGCCTCTATTGCATATAGCTGTGCTCTCCTGGGTACTCTGGAGGAAAATATTCAGAGTACTTGGCTTCAGCTCCTGTTGTTTCTCTGATTTGGAGATGCTGGCAGCTGAGATTTTCAGGAATTATTCAGATGCAAGCTTTGCTTTTGCCCTGTGGGCAAGGGTGGAGCTCAGAGCAGCAGTTTCTGTTCATGGATTTGAGTCAGGCATAGATCTGTATCATACCTGTATGCATAGTCCTATCCCTGAGTTATCTCCTCCTGACTCCTCTGTGCTTGCTCAGTGGAGTTCCCAGTGCTGCTAAGTGGAGGTTTTGCAGAGAATCATGCAGCAGAAACACATACAGCAGGAACTGTCTGGGCTTTTGCAAACACACCACCAGCATGTCCAGCTGTGCTCAGCTGCATCCAAGTACCATGTTTTTGGCTTCTTTGGGCTCCTGGAGAGTCCAGTGCTCCTTCCCATTTCCAGACCCAAAAGCAGGGCAAGCCCCCATGCCAGCCCCGGTGGACCCAGGGGTAAGACCATCCCATCCACTTCCAGCAAAGGTTGTGGCAGCTGGGGCTCCTACCTGACCCACCTCTAAAGATGTCCCTGCTGGGGTGTGCTGTGGTGAGCCCTGAGTTCCTGGTCCCCATCACCTCAGGGACTCATCAGCAGGACCCGCAGCCCCCACCCAGCCTGTGCTCAGGTTTCCTCAAGATCTCACATCCAAGTCCAGCCAGACGTGACCAGGCCTGGGGTCCAAGTTCATCATCTCATCCCTATAGCACTGGCTCAGGAAAATGAGGTAACAACAAGGAAGTATGCACAGCCACGAGCATCCCAAACCACCAAGGTCTGTGTTTTCCCAAGATTTGTTCTCCCTTACACAGGGATAGACCCTAAGAAATCGGGAGCATCCATCTCTGTTACCTTATCTTGGTAATCCCCACCAAAGGGAAAAAAAGATCTGAAAAATCAAAACATTGAAGAAGGTTCTGCCCCCACTTCAGTTTTCCACGTTTTTTAAAAAAAATCAGAGTTAACTGTGGGGGTTTGAATCTTTCCAGAAGGGTGAAATTGCAACACACTTTTGGCTGTCACTCCCGCAGGATTTCACTTTTGCTGACCAAAGCGAAGAGTCTGTAAGATGCCAAGGCACCCCCTGTGCATCCTTTTAGCATATTTCAACGCAAAATAGGAAGAGAGGGACTGTAAATATTTACTGGAGTTGTGTATCAGAGAGCACTCAGGGATCCACATTTGGATAATCTGCATTGCAAGTCAAGGGAATAGCAGATGACTTTGAAAGGCTGTGGTGCTACATGTGTTTCTTAACGCGCACAAATTGCTCCCTGATTTCTTAGGAAAAAGAAAGCTCTGCGCTGATTATTGTTTTTAGATCTTATTTTAGTTGTAGTGCCTGGAGACCCAGTCAAGAGCAGGGTCTTTTGTTAGCCAAGATAAGAACAAGCAGTAAGGTCCTTTCCTTGGAGAGTTTGCAGGATGAATTTCAGTATAAGGAGGATTATGAAATGCAGGAAACACCACCATTTTGTGCTGGCTGAGGCACAGCCCTGCTTTGCTTGGTGTCTGCTCCTTTTTTTCGGTCCCCCAATCCCCTCACCATGGTTGTTACACTTTAGGTGAAGTGGTGAGTGGAAGGGTGAGGGATAGGGGAGACAAACGAGGGATCTGGGGTCTGCTCTGCTGTGTTCCCAAACCTTTTCCCTAATTAGATCCATTTTGAATGGTGAGAATTGGTAATGTCTTGTGTTAGTGAGTCACTACATGCTTGAGGATGTCAGTCAGCCCCATGTACCCCAACTGCACCTGTCCCATCCCAAAGAGGAAAGATTAGGAAACATGCCTAGTATTTTTTTCATAAAAGCAACATACAGAAGTTTGCCCACTGCTGTTGAAAGGACAGATGTGTCTCTCCTCTTTTTCAGGAACTGTTTTGGCCCTTCACTTGTAGCTAACATGGACATGGGACATTATCTCCAACCCCCACACCCCAGATCTCTTATCTGTCTGATTCGAAGATGCTCCCACTCCTATTATATTTGGACTCAGCTTTAAATACAGCTCATGCAGAAGGTTTTGCTAGGAGATGAAGCACAGCCAGTCTCTGGTAGCACAAGATTTCTCATGTCATGCACTATAAATGATGCTTCTGCTGTACATTAGAGGAACGGAACTGCGTAAGGGCCAGATGACCAAGCGGTCTGCTTTAATTATTCATCATTAGCAATAGCTATTATTATTTAAGAGCTGCCTTTCTTAGGCTGACGTATCAACTGCTAGCCTGTCTCCTTCCTTGTTTGCTGCCATCCAATCTCCTGCTGTATTTGCTCTTGGGCCACAGCAAAGCTCTCCTCCATCAAGCCGGCTCCAAGCCATCGTCGTACCCAAGCCACCCAGGCCTCCTGGACTGCTTCTCAGGGCTCTTGTTTGCAGCTATTTATACCAAGCCAGACAGTGCTTTGCTCCTCCTGTTAGTCCCAAGTGCGTGCTGGGTTTCCCTTGCTGTGCTCCATCACTATCCCCCCGAGTCTGACTCAGATGCTGCGTACAATACGTTCACGGGAAGGGTTCCCACCGGCGGTGCCAGCACGCCTTACTATCATCTCCATTTCTCCCTGAGAGGCACAGGCCTTGTTTACTCTTCTTTTAATAACACAGATGGTTTTAATAGTTCTCTGCCTTCGCCCCCAGTTCTTTCTCCTTGTCTGTAGTCTGTCTAATGCTTCCTTCTAAGTGATGGCTTTGTCACTTAATCTCATTAAAACTTCTCTTCATTGAACTCCGTGAGCTGCTTATCAGACCGTAAGCCTAATCTCCTATTTGTAATTAATTTGTTCTGTGCCTCCTACAATTTGGCATCATTAGATAATGGCATCACTCTCAAGGTCACTGATACACAGCATGAGGTAAACACCCGTGGCTCCAGTGCAGGCTGCCCTGGCATCCTCCTCCTTCCTCCTCTCTTTGACACACCACTTGATTTTATTGACATCTTTCTCCCCTTCCCTCAGCCAATTTCTGATGATGCTTCCTGACTGGTGTGTGCTGCTGTGTGACTGCAGATCAATATCCCACACTGTCTGGAGGCAAATGCTTTTCTGACATCCTCCTAGTGCAGGCTCATCTGCACTAGTTTTCTGCTTGCTTTTCGGCCCCTTCCTACTTGGTCCAAGAATTCAGGTGCACTGTTCTTCCTTTGCAGAGTTACATGTTTTCGAAACTTGCAGAGCCTTGTCACAGAATCACAGAATCAGAGAATTGTTTGGTTTCAAAGGAACCTTAAATATCTTCTAGTTCCAGCCCCCTGTCATGGGCAGGGGCACCTTCCACTAGACCAGATTGCTCAAAGCCCCATCCAACCTGGCCTTGAACATTCCCAAGGATGTCCTTATGGGCTCAAGGCTGGGAATGGGATAGAGGAGCCTTTCACCTTCAGGCCTTTGGGCCCAGTGGACACTCAATGGCTCACTTACCACTGGCATAGGTAGAAACAAGCCACAAATCACTGTATGGTTTGATCAAATCATGAAAGTGCACAAATCATTATTATGACCTGGCATCCAAAAGAATCTAAAATCTTGGATTATCACAGTTCATGGTACCAGCCGGTACCACCAGGCAATTCCCACTGGTGTGATGAAGAAGAACACTAAGCACCAACCAGAGACAAAAGCAACCCAGAGTTTCCCTACTTCCTGCTGGTACTCAACACCATGTCCAGCTTTGCCTCCAGCCTGTGCATAAAGGTGTTTGCAGGGCCCTGCCCTGTCTGGGTCTGCTGATTCAATCCCTCTGCTGATTCAATCCCTCTGCTGATTCAATCCCTCTTTTGGCAATGGGCTTCACAGTGAAGGCTGCAAAAGGCAATACTGCCATTTGCTCACTTGGATTTGATGGTATAGAAACGTCTAGGACCTTTGGAGATTCTGGAAATAGAGTCAGCCTGATCCAAGTCTAAATCTCTTCATTTTCCCCAACAGATTCATTTTCATGTCTCACATTTCCCTGTTTGGATGTAGTTTCTAACAAACTCAAGTTGATTTGACCCATTCTTTCAACTTTAGCTGTTCTCCCCCTGAAAGCAATCTACTAAACTTAAGTGCTAGACGAACACAGAGCTGTCATTAGATAATAGGTATCGTTATTCAATACAGTATTGATCACAGTATTCAGAAATTCAGCATTCAGGCAGCTATAGACAACAGCCCCAAATCCATTACACAGAGCTATGGGAAGGAAATCTAACTAAAAAGCACTAAAAACTCAGGATTTTTAACTCACCAGAGGCTGCAACTATATTTTCTAATTGGCAGTTTTTGTAACTGTGCCTAATTATTCTTGCCTGGTAGTCAAGAAAGAAAAAAAAGTACCTCCTGGTGAGAAATCCTGCTGCCTTTTGGGACAAGGCAGGCTGCTGTAAAACAGATATGTATTTTTTTTCTGAGGGAGGTAAATGCAGGAAGGACACTTTCCATTTGCTCACATGATGGCTACACACACATATCAGCCCTGATACTTTGCTGGGAGCCCTCATGAGGCCACAGGGAAGATCCAGCTCGGTCACTCAAGAGTAGCTACATTTAAGTCACTGAGTGCCACATTTTGGGTAAGAGGCAGCTCTTACCTGAGGATATGTGGTAATTACTCCCAGTGAAATGTGCCTGGCTCAGCAGCAAGATGTATTTGCAACTGGCTTGCAAGCTGTTAGGAACTGCGTGTTTTCTCTGGGTGTGATGGTGCCTCGAGATGCTTGTTTGAGGCCAGGAAAACTTCATCGTTGCAGTCAAAAATAAGTTTCTGCTCAAAGGACATGTTGATAAGAGCAACTGACAGACATTCAGACTGACTTCAGGGGACTCAGAAAACCAGGTTTGGATCAACAGATAAACCTTTCACTTTCCTAAACAATCCACATTTTCTAAACCATCCTTGTTTTGATCCCTCTCTGCAATACACTCCTCCAAACCATGCTGAAAACATCTTTTTAATCCATTTATGTAACTGTCTTCGTGTGCTGCGCTGCCATTCTCTGCGCTCACACAATCACTACACCACTGAGATCAACAAAAGAACAAAAATGATTTTATTCGGCGCGTGCTCCTTTCCTCCGAGGTTGGGCCCAACTTCGGTTTCGTTCAGCTGTGATGCACTTGGGCCCCAGTCCATTAAACAAGCTGCAGCACTAAATATCAGCTAGCTACTGTCAAAAGGGATGTTTCCAAAATTTCAGTTTTGTTTTATTTTTAATGATCCATTTGTCTCTTCAGGCTCGGGAGCAGGTGGCGAGATAGCTGCGATTTGCAGCCACAGGCTGCCCCGCTCCCTCCTCTGCTTCCATGGAAACACATGTTGGATGAGGCAAAACCAGGCATAGACTCAAAGTACATGATTTCCAAACTATTTGCTTTTCCTTGCAAGGAGCCCTTTACCCCCTGTTTGTACAAAATTCTGTGTGAGGGGAGAGGCAGCTTTTCAAGGTGCCTGACTGGTGTTGATGTTTTTGTATCATCCCTGAGCATGTGAACGTGCTGTTCAGAAGGTGAAATGCATGAGGCAGGGCAGGGACAGTGGGGTTTGGAGCTGCAGGCATCTGGGATCAGGAGGGTTCAGCTTTTATGTAAACCCTTTGCTATACTCTCATCTCCTCCCTGCAGAGGTGAAGATTGTACCTTCCTCTGCACTTCAGGACCCCAAAGATACCCAATTTGCACATGTAATAGCTCCATGTTTTCTCTGGGCAGCCTCTCTCCTCCCTGGGTCACGGTAGAAAGCAGATTATTTGCAGTTTGATTGGCAAAACGAGGGAGGGCTGGGAAAAGGGCAGCAACTCACACAGACCTGCACAGCACAGGCAGGGTTCAGTACAGCTATTTGGGTGGCTGGCTGGTTTTGTGTGGGGAATTGATTCAGAAAGAAAGACACTGTAGGAGAAAATGGACCCTAAGGGGCAACCACCAGCTCCTCCTGCATCTCTCATGCAGCAGTCTCTGGTCCCACAGGGGCACCGGTTCACTCTGTCACCAGAGGTTAGGCTGGAAACCCACCGGCACAGGCATGGGGCTGGATCCTGCTGTAGTGGTCTGGTTTGCAGGATCTGAACCTCACCCGGGCAGCTTCACTCCCAGTATCTTCTACTTGACCCCTGTTTGTTGGTAAGAGGGGTAAAAAAGCCCTCTTAGATGCAGTGCCTCTAATCAGGCACTGGGGGGAACAAGTTCCTGGGTGATAAAAATATCGGAGATCTTTACTATATGGAAAAATGTATTTTATCCTCCATCACTTGCAAAGAGTTTAAATTTTGAGGGCTGCTTCTGTTTGTGTCAGCCTAAGCACAAAGCAGGGCAGAAACCTTTTATTCCAGAATAAACCCCAAGCCAAACCCTTTCAGCTGCAGGAAAAGTATGGAAGCCCCATCCATCCCTGGCCTCTTAACAAAGCCCTGTCTCAGGCATCAAGAGGTAAAAATAAATGTCACTCCATGCTGCCTGATAATTCCACAGGATTCACACTAATCAGAGCACTTCATTAATTATTTAGCTTCAGGGAAATGTGCCAAAGGCTTCTGACACTTCGGATGTACAAAGTAATTGCCACATTTACTTCCCAGCTAACGGGGAGGCCAAAATAAATTGTGCTGGGCCGAGTGGGTGTGCGTGGGTGGGCAAGGGAGTGGCAGGGGTGGAGCAGGGGTGGGATCTTCCTGCCCTTGCATGTAGTTTAAACTCGTATTCCAGAAACCATAGAGCTTCTCCGTGTCTGAAAGGGCTCAGAGTTGCCCCCCCCCCCCCCCCTGCGTGCCAGCGTGGGCTGGGCATGTCACAGCGCTCAGCCACGGCCATCTCCATCCTCCCCTCCGCGCAGTCTGTCTCCGAGCATCACGCCTCCGTTTGCTTCCTGCCCGCTCCAGGGCTCCTCTGGCTCCTCAAGCCAACACGGGGGCTGCTGGTTCGTTTGCTCCGAGCTGCCAGAGCAGGATTAGACCCTGTGCTGGGAGAAGTGCGGAGCTGCATCCTGCTCGGAGGGCTCTGCTCCCCCCCTCCCTTTCCCGGCTGCCGAAGCACGTGGTGACAAGGCAGCAGCTCCCGCTGCTCCAAAATAAGTAGGTCTCGACTGCAGGTTTGCGACCTGAGAAAAACAAACAAATGCAGAGCTAGGGGGGCTATATTTATCTGAAATTTAGAAGCCGCGGTTCGCAGGAAACTTTGATCACTTTAAGTGTCAGGCAATCTGAGAGAAGAATGGGGGGGGGGGGGGGGGGAAGCACAGCTGAAAAGCAAGTGTTTTGGAAAAGGTAAGAGCTGCCGCTTCCAAAACGAAGTAAATTCTTCTCTTCTGGCCCCTATCCTAATCTAGAGGGCTGATGTCTCTCAGCTTCAAGCTGGGGGTACGCAGAGACTGAGCTTTCCAAAGCCTGAACCTGCAGGTGCTGAGGACCAGGAGGACTCAGAGCCCTGCCCAGCATTCAGGAGGAACTGATCACATCTATTGCACCTGTGACAGAGGAGGTTCATCCAAAACAAAACATGGCAATTGACTTTGGGGCTTGGGTTGGTTTGGTTTCCAAAGAAAAAAAGATTGTGGTTTTCTTGAATTTATCATAATTCGAAATTAATGTCGTGCCATTATGTTTTATCTCTGATTCATTTGCAAGGCATTAATTTTAAGTACCTGGCACATGAAATGCAAGAACCTCAGATGGGACACAGGGATATCGTGCTTTTCCTCCCTGGATGCATTTATTAAGAATGAAGTAACTGATACAGTACAAAGGGATATTTGGTGGTACCTGTCTCAGGCAGGGAGTTTCATCAAAGCCCCATGTACTTCAGTGTTTTCAAGGAGTGAAACACTTTGGGGAAGCAGTTCTGAAATCCCAGCAGACCTTTTGCAATGCTTGCCCAGGCCTGTTTTACTGTTCTCTTTGCAATTCCCCCGTTTCTGTAAAAGCCAAACCTGTTGCAAGGGAATTCACTATTCATGCAGTAAAATGTAGTATATTATCATTTCACCTCGCATTGCTCGTGTGCAGTGCTCTGGGATAACAGTTATTTCTGGATCTCTGCAAATCTACACAGTTACTCTGAAATTCCTGCTAATTTACCATATTCAAGAGCTATGATTGCAGCAGAGTGGTTAAATGTACTGTCGACCAGAAGAACATTTTCCCTTATTCAGTTTTGTCCGGTGGACTTCCATGATGCTTATTAATTGATAAAGATGGCAAAATAACTCTATTTTGCACATATCTAAATATATATTCAAATTTACCCTATACCTCCTATTATATGCATGCTCATCCCAGAGTAGAGAGCTACTATTCCTTTTGCAGAAGCAATCAGGAAAATGCGGCTTACGGTGTTTAATGATATCATCAGGGAAATCTGAATTCCTTTTTTTTTGTTTGTTTGTTTGGTTTTCTAAATGTGAAATAGTTTTGCTGACCTATCTTTAATCCTTTGGCCTTGAGAATGAGAAATTAAATTGTCTTTTCTCAGACACTTGATGTCAGCATCCAAATCAGGACTGTCTCGTGTGCAGAGAGGGAGAGCAAGGATTTATGATGTTCAAGTACTTGAGAGATAGGATCTGTTCTTCAGAGAGAAACCCATTTCCACAAATTCAGTGTGTCTAACTTAGTTCTGCATTTTTGATTCTTTTTTTTTTCCTCATTTTGCATCTGTTTGCATGAGATAACTAGTTTTAGGGATGACTGATCTTAAGTTCCTAATGAGCTGGCTCCAGGGTGTGGATTTTCATTGCATATTCTGCTGATTGGATGCTGGAAACCTGCTTGACCTTGCTTATGGTATCTTCCATAAAATAAATACGTAACACATATGATCCACCCTTTCCTCTTCCCTCTGCCCCATGTGAGGGGATGTGCCAGGGCAGGGAGAGCCCCTCAGTACTCAAACCACCACTGCTTTTCTGTGTAGCTCTTCCAACCGATGTCCTAAAATGCCCCACAAATGCCATTTCCCCTGTTCGTTTCCCCAGCAAAACACAACTCTGACCACTTCTCAGCCAACGCTTCTGGCACATCATTTCCTGCACTAATTCTTCTAAATTACCCTAGAGGCCCATAATAACATTTAAAGCTCAGAGTGCTGCTTCACTGTCCAAAGCGCTTCTGTAGCCAGTGCTCAAACCGACTCTCACCAGAGCCCTGCTCATGTTCTTTCTTTGCTTTCTCCCTCCCACAGCCTTGCATTGACACTCCTGTCTTACACACCGGTATTTTATGTCCTTCATTTCTCCTTTTGGCTTTTTTCCCCCCTTGGACAGTACTAATGCACTCCTTATCCATCATCCCTTGGTGCCGTGCAGCACCATTGGCACTGCTGCAATAAGCAGCCACACTCTCTGCCTCCTTCCCTCGCCTTTGCAAGTGCTGCAGGGCTGCTTTTGCTCTGGACAGCAGCAGCTGCTTCTTAATCTGCCCCTGCCCAGCCCGTCCCCCTTCCCTCTGCAACCTCAGCCAAGATCTTTCCATATTAACAGCCGGCTTCCCAGCCTGAGTATGATTTGAGCTGTGGCATCTCGGTACCCAGGTGTCTCCCATGGAGCAGGCGATGTGGCTATTGAATCCAGCAGTGTATTAGTGATCTGTTGCTGTTTTCCAGGGAAAGCTGGGGTTGCCATGACAATTGTGTGTCGGCCGAGCCTGTGTGTGCATGGCCACAGCATCTGCACACCTCCATCACTAATGCATTTATTCTCCCAGCCTCCCTGTTCAGTGGGGTGGGGGATGCAAAGATGTCCACGGTGGGATGTTTGAAGCAGCTCTCTAGCACAGTGAACAGCTCAGAGCCTGCTGGATGACACTCTTCCCTGAAGTAAATTATTCTGGGGGGAGAACTGGGGCTGGAGAGAGGGGCTTGATCTGCATTAAGTCATTCTGCACCTTCTCCCCCCTGCCAGGTTTGGGCTGGCAGGAGAAGCGCCGGGTACAGCAGCAGAGGAGCCAACAGAAACACTGCAAGCCACAGCTCATTTGCAAGCACCCCTGGCTGCTTATGAGAATCTCAACCTGAATTAAGGGCTTGTGGCACTGCTGCAAATGAAACCTCAGTCTCCTGAACCTCTGCCTGCAGGCTGTTGGTTTAGTTTGCAGTCACGGTCGCACAGTTTGTAGTTGTATTTCGTGCTCAGACAGAGCATCCCGGACCCTGAATCGGCACCTGGAGCTTCACAGCTTGGGCCTGCTGTCTCTGGGTACCACATGCCATTTGCTTGTAGTGGCATGGCCCCTGCTCACATTCTTATTTCTCCCTCTTACTGCCTCCTTCTCCCATCAGAGCATCTCAGAGGGGCTGTGCCTCCCTCCAGAGTGGCAGCAGCAGCAGGAGAGAGCCGGCAAGATGAGCTGCTCTAGAGCCACCTCCTTGACTTCCACCACAGGCAAGGACAGGGTCCCTGGTGGTTTGTGGCATTGCCATGTGGCAAAGCCCAGGCCTCTATTCTCCAGCTCAGGCACTGGCCACCAATCCTTGCTTTGAGATTCTGCTAAAAATGCATTGTTGTCATCTCTTCTGGGCATGGTTGGCCAGAGAGGAGGCTCCTCTGTCACCCAGGATCTTTCCACAGCACTGGGCAGGATTTCACCAATTCCTAAGAGCAGTGTAATCCCAATTCATCTTTACAATCTTGATCTCCCCCGGTCCAAGAACGACAGCCTACCAGCCTGCAAGTTGTATTGCAAAAACGAGCGAGGCTCCTTTGTTAGAGCCGCAGATGTTGTGCTGGGTGCTGCAAAAACAAAGCTTGAAAAGCAGACAATGCCCCAAATTTAAATAGACCAAGCAGACCCAGAGACTTCCGAGAGATGATTCCCAAGGTCATGTAGGAAGCCTGTGGAGGACGCGAGGACTGAACACAGATCTCCTGAGGCTCAACCACACTGTGGACTCAGGAATGTCTTTTCTTTTGTCTTCCAGTCCATTAGGAAGATCAGCTAATGAAATTGAATTAATAATGCCAGCTGCAACACCAGCAATGCTGTAAGAGAGAAAAATTTCACAGCACAGACTTAAAAGCAGAAGGCTTGAAAATGGGAGTAGGCTGCGAGTGCCATGAGAGCCCTTTGTAATGGGGGAGTGCAGGAGGTCAGCCAGAGTTTTAGGGTCTCTTCAGCTTTACTGATCAAATCTTAAAGGGGGAATGAAGATGTAGCAATTACCTCCCCCAGAGGAGAGAAACACACAATTTTAAGGTTCCCAGCAACTGCAAAAAAAGTAGTCCCACTGGAAGGAATCAAAAGACTTTTCTAGGTCAGTGGCAGGAATAGAGCCTTTATTTCTATGAACCTCACAGTTCAAAAATAACATTAAAGAACCAAGAGAAATTATCCCACTGAAGAAACCAGGAGTAAATCAAAACTGATTCTTATGCGTAAATCGTACTGTTGCCTGCAGTAATCAGGGAGCTCAAACAGCACCACAGGAGTCCTGGCCATCCCTGGGATGGCCTGTGAAGAGGGTCTGTGCCAGCTTCACTGAGACACATCAGGTGTTCAAAATTAAAAATTGTTTAATAACAATAGCGTCAAATCTAAGGACTTGCCCCCACCCACATGGCTCATTTACTAGGATTCAAGGAAAGGCCACCTTGTGCCAGGAAGGGAAGAAAGTGCAAATCTTACCTGATTCTTTCACACAATTATTTGACTCATGTCACGTGGTTACTGCTGAATACCTCATGATAATCTCAGCCTTTGAGAAAAAATGGCAATGAAGAATAGTTCTGCTGAGCAGAAAGTGAAAGAGGCAGCAGAGCAGAAGCTTAGCAACACATCTCAAAATCACGCTTCTTGTCCTCATGAACCACCCAAATATTTTGATTGATGATTTCAAAAAACCCTTCTAAACCCAGGCATTTCAAGACTCATAAAAGAAATTGCAAGGAGGCTGGAACATTGTGTGACAGGCCAGGACATGAGGCTTCTTTTGTTACGAGTATTCAGCTCCAGACTTTAATTGCACCAGTTTAATACCATATTGTCTTTTTTACCAGTTTATTGATTTCTTTTGTGGTCTGAAGACCTGAGAAAAAAGGTAATTCATCACTGCATTATATCTCCTAAGAGAAAATTCCAAAGACTTGGGGCAAAAGACAGCAAGGACAGAGCTGTCTATTTTCTACCTGTACTTTGAGTAGTGATGGACCTGAGAAAGCCATCAGCATCTTCCAGCTCATGGCCTTGCCACTTGATCTGACTCTGAGCAATTCTGCAAACCACAAAATGTGCAAGAATGAGCACAAGACAGTGAGAAGGATGAGAGCAGAGCCAGGATCTGGCCCATGCCCCTGCTGTTGACAGCCTCCTCACGAAAATGTAATTGCTGGCTGCCCTTGGCTTGGAGTACTCAGGCAAAAATTCCCCATTGCTCTTTAGAGCTTCGAGACATATTAATGCAACTTTTAAAATAGCATCCTCTCTATTTTTGTTGCTAATGCTAAGAACAAATTAGCTTAGAAGAAAAACCCAATGATCTCCCTTAATGCTATTGTTCTCCTAAAGTGCTAAGTGTCGGGATCTCACAGCACCACGCTGCAGATCTGGCGCTGCCCTCAATGTGTCCCACGGAGCGTTGACGCGGAGTGATGCAGAGCGCTGCTCCGAGAAACGTAATCAGTCCAAAGTGCCTTCAAAGTCACTGCTCTTTGAGCAGAGCTAGCAGTGGTTTCAGCTCTGCCTTTGGATTTTTAGTCATTAAATAGCCTTTGAAACCGGTGCACATTTCCAGCCCTGCTCTCCAGCAGAACTGTTAAGGGACAGCCCTGAAGTTTAGTTCCACGTGTGATCCTTCCCGTTGTAGAACAGTGGGTACTTCTGAATTCTTATGGACTGTTATGCCAATTCAAGTATATTTACCTAACTCTGACCTCATCAGAGCTCATCAGTGGTGCACAGGCAGGCCAGGTCACCGTGGAAGTGGGAGGGCCTTTGAAGGGAAGCAAGGTAGGGCTGGTGTCCTGATGCAGGACTTCTGGTGTCCCTGTAAGCAGCACAACCCTGGTGGCCCACACACCATGGCAGGGTGCTCGTGTCTTCTGCTGAGCTGCAGTCTGCACCCCATCCAGCCATCCCTGTTGTGGGTGCCCCGTCCCTGGAAGTGTTCAAGGCCAGGTTGGATGGCTCTTTGAGAAACCTGGTCTAGTGAGTGGCAACCCCCTCCATGGACAAGGGGTTTGGAAGTAGATGATTTTAAGGTCCCTTCTAGCCCAGACCATTCTGTGATTCTGTGGTTCTAAGATCCCTGCTGAGGTTGGAGGGATGGAAGGAAACAATCCAGCCATCAATACCCTACACGTGTGTTAACTTGGCCAGAGGTTTCCAGCAATAGGAGGTTAGGAAGGGCTGAAAGCAACCAGGTAACTCTATTTTGCTGAGTTCCTTACTCTACACATCCTGTGAACACTGGTCATTATCTCTGGCTGAGCTAATTAACATGCAAATACTGATGAGCCCACTTGGCTTGTGGTTGTGCCATCAACACTGAGCTTCATGTGACCTCACTAACACATCTTAAGACCTGCAATAATTTCAGTAACACCCACAGGAGAAGAGGGCTTGCAATGGACAGCGCCCTGAAGGGAAGGGAAGAAAATTCCATTTACTGCTTTTCATCCTGCTTCTATTTATGATCAGAGGAAAGTTCTCCTCCAACACTGCAGTGTCCTGTAGCTGATGCCAAGATCTCTGTGCATGTCTCATGCTTCAGATCCAGGTAGTGCCGTTCTTATTTGTGCCTTCCAGTCTGCCCAGTAAAGCTTGAGTTGGTGGTCCTGGTTTAGTTCTGGTGAAAACAAGCGGTTCTTACCCTCAGTCTATTGACAACCAGCTGCTTATTCCTAATTTTGGCTCACTACTTACTGAATGCATAATTTAAATTCTCACTGTAGAAATAAATTTTTTATCAATAGCCATTTTAGTCCTGGATCCACCAGGGCTGATTGGCACTTTTTGTGCACATCTGTGTAGTCACACATACAGTGTTATGTGTGAGGCACTGCCTCTGTCCCTCACCTGCCTCAGCTCCTGGGATAAATGAGTGCAAAAGCAATGTTCCTGTAACTGTGGTAAAGTGATGGGTTCTGGTGCCTATGAATTAAAATAGTTCTGGAAGCGGTGGGGGACAGTCCAGCCACATGGGCCAGGCCTGAAGTGATGCTCTTCCAAAGGGAAGTAAGAATTTAAGCAGCAGGAAACCTGATGATGTGGTTCATTTTGGTAGCCTGAAAGAGGAAATGGAGACGTGAAATCTGGGGCAAGACAAATTCCTACAAACAGTGAAAGCAAGGAGAACTCATCAGTGGGATGGTCTTAGTGCCATGGTCTAGTAACCGTGGTGGTAGTGGATCAGAGGTTGGACTTGATGATCTCAGAGGTCTTTTCCAACCTGGCTGATTCTATGATTTTAAATGTACATGGACCACTCTTCTGTGTAAAGAGAATTTTTCGTTTTTACCTGACTAGAAATGTGGTTTACAGTGAGACTAGGTAGAGACTTTTTTGCCTTCTCTCTCCTGTGTTGCTGGTGGTACGTGCCAAACAGCCATGAATTTCACCTATGCACTGTGTTTGGGGTCTCTCCGGCTTTTTTCCAAGTACTCAAGGATTTAGGAGTTTCATATGAGTGATGGCTCTGTTTTACATACACTGCTTTTAAATACCTTGTATGATGGATTGGTGCTGGGAACCCCATCAAGACAGTGTGCAGGGCAAAATGCACCAACAGGGATATTTTCTGCCCTTGCAAACAGTCTGAACCAACCAGTCCACACTTAGAAGTCATCCCTTGCCAACCTGTTGCCTCCCTTTTTTAGCAAAGCCAGGAAGAACACAAAATCCAGATTTGTGACATTGTTTGTAGATGATTTAATCTTACTATATGTGATGGCAGTTGAAGCCAGTTAGTTAATTATTTCACTGTTAGGGGACTGAAGATGCTGGACTCAAGCCTAAGCAAGTGTTTGGGGGGAATTTCAAAGACTGTTTAGAAAAATGAACAAAAGCTGTTGGCCTCTGTAATCCCAGCAGAGTTTCCTAGGCAAGGGGTAAGATCACAGTTTGGTGAATCTCTCCTTAAATTTTGGCTTTCTTCTAGGAGATGGGTTACCTGAGGGAAGGATAAGTGACCTACTGCTGCCAGTTGGAGGAGTTATCTGTTAAAGACTTTTGGTTTTTGGAGCCAAAAGAGCAGAGAGGTCCAAACTCTATTCCTCATTCTGATGGGTACCTGACTCACTGTGACTGTGATGGTGCCTGTTTCTATACCAAAAAAAGCTAAATTAAGTACAACATGGCTAAAGTAAGATTATTTTACGAATTGTCATGATCTAAAAGATCAAATACAGACTCAGAGCTGAGAGGTCCCCAGCTGGGGTTGTTCTGCCAATGATGACTGGACCAAGTCAGATACGACGTATTTCAGGTCACTCTTCAGTGAAATGGAGTGACTTTTTGGGGGAGTTTCTCAGTAATTAATAACCAGCCCAAAATCTGAAAATGCAAACAGGTTGGGTGGCAAAGCATTCCCCTCCCCTCCTTCCCCCCCAGTATTTGCCAAGTATGTCCATTGCTTAGTTATGATGTCTCTGCCAGTAGTTTTTTTGTGGTGGGGAAACTGAGGCAGGGGCCATGTCCTGCTAGGGGAGGAGTGTCAGGGAGTGTGTTAAAATTCACCTATTAGTGGGCTCACAGAAAGCACACATTTTCACAAATTGTCCTGTATACCTGCACCCCTACACCTCAAATCCTGGTTTATGCAGCATTTTGAGCAGTGAGTGAAGGCAACACTCACACCCTGAACACCCAAACCCAGGTGCAGCTGGCAGTCCTCAGCATCCTGGTGTAGCAGGGCTTGGCATGAGGGGCCACACGGGTCACCCTGTGCCTACAGGGGTAAAAGGGTGATCCCCAGTGCTGTGGTGGGTACTCTGCTGTTTTCTACTGTTTTTTAAAAAATAGCAATATGGGGGTTGCTCTGTTCGGGTCAGATCCTCACCTTGTTTTTTTCCTGCCTGCTCCCTGACCCCACCCAGCTGAGATGAAAGAGGGGGGGAGGGCATCAAATCCTGAAGGGGTTGGTGAAATTTGGCCCTTACAAAAGAAAAAAAGAAAAAGAAAAAGAAAAAAGGAGGAAAACACCAGATTCCATCACTGTCAAGAAATTTCTGGAACATGAATAGTCACAAGCGTAGAGACACATAGGAAACACTGCTCACCCTCCGCCGCCCCCCCCCCCCTTCCACCCACACCCAATTTGTTTTTTATTTCTTTGCCATCAGGTTGCCTTAACCATTTCCATGGCTTAGGGAGGCTAAGCCGCCGAGCGCAAGCTTTTGATTTGAAAAGGGACTGCATCCCCTTTTCAAAGGAGCCTGCTCCCTAGGGCAACCACATCACACTGCTGATTTGCTGCAGTGGAGACCGCAGCGCGTACAATATGCCCTCCCCCTCCGCCTGTGCTGCTTACAGCATCAGTCCGGAGCCGAGCGGGGAGACGGGAGCGATACCCACTAACCCACCCATGCTCGGGAATGCCTGACTGGTAACGCAGTGCCTCCGACGAAAGGACCGGCAGCTCCTCAGCTCTCCGAGATGCAAGCCAGTGCCGATTCCACCAAGATGGACTGTCTTTGGAGCAACTGGAAATGTCAGGGTATTATATCTATTCTAGTGTTGCATGCTAGAAGGACTGCATGGCAGAGGAGGCAAAGGCAGGATCCATCCATTTTTGCATTGTTCACCTGTGGGCCTTTGCATGCTGTTTTCTCTCCCTCCCCGTGAAGCTTTTCTTTTGGGGTAATTTGAGACAGAAAGATAAAAAGCCCTTAATTCTTTGAATGCGTTTCTCCCATCTCCAGCTGTCTCACCCTGAAAGCATCCAGGATATAGGTCCTCCCTTCCCACCTTACAGCTCATTCCCAAAGCATCCGCCCTTGCCGTTTAGCGGCGTCATTTCTCATCCTTGACTCCCTCCGTCGGGGTATCGCTGGCATGATTTCCTACCTTTCGGGCTTTAGGAAAGCCGGGTGACGGTGAATTGGTGCCCGCTGGGGCTGGCGAGGGTTGGAGGTGGTGGCGTTGGGCGCCTGGGTGCCTCCTGCCCACGGACACACCCAGAGCCAGGCTTAGCCTGGTGTCGACACAAAGAAAACGCAGCTTTAGCAAGGAGGGCGACAGCGCCAGGGCTCCGCGGGATTGCCCCCTGCTTCCTAGGATTGCTTTAAAAGAAAAAAAAAAAAAAACCAAAAAACAAACCAACCAAACAACAAACCATTAATCCTTTCATTATGCTGCCGAGCGCTCCGCTGAGCCGTTCGGGGGTGAAATGTTGCGGTGATGTTGTCTCTCGCTGCCGCGTAGGCGAAGGGAACAATAGCATCTCCCTTTTGGGCTGATTTTCAGCGTATTTTCGGCGGGTCGGTGTCTGCGCTGGGTGGGGCTGGCCACCTTCCCGGGTGCCTTGGACAGCTTTTCAGCCATTTTTAGTCGGGCTTCACACTTCCCAGCCAGCATCCAGCCTTTGTTTTGATAAAAGACAGTCTCTGTGACGCTGCTCGGTGGGCAGATTAGAGGGAGAAAAGCCAGCGGCTGATCCTGCCGGGCAGGCTGCTCCGGGCAGGCTTTGTTTGGATGTATTTTTTAATTTTAAGGTGCGTGTTTACGCTGAATAGTCAGTTCATGATGTTGACGCTGACAACAGGGTCCCTGGGAGAGAGAGTACTCCATAGCATCATCTTATTAAAGGGTCCAGGATGCTTGCACACAGAGTTTCATAAACGCAGCTCGATGCAACAGAAGCTGGAAAACCTTCCTAAAGTGTTTTTTTTGGACAGAGGGAGATCTCAGACAGGCACTTGTCTCTGGGGAGCTTGATATTTTTGCAGTCTCAGTTCAGCATCTAATTGTATTTACAGACGGAGGGTTTTTTAAGGAAGATGAGTATCTGGAAAGTAAACAGATGCACCTGTTAAATGCCAGTCTCCAGCAGCTCCAGCTTTCCATGCCGTTATCAAGGGCAAGGGTTTTCCGTGGGTCTGCCTGATTGATTAAGGTTTTACGGGAGAGCCACAACCAAACTTCAGGGTCTTTTCATCTGAGCTTTGCAGATAAACTTCCTCGTAGGGTGGGGCTTGGGGCTTTTGTTTGGTTTATTTTTCCCAAAAATGCTCAGTATTTTGCTGATTTTTATAAAGACATTGATTTGCTGAGTCAGATTGCTGAACCACCTGTATTTAGAGGCAAACTAAGCATTTTCTTTCTTTATCAGAAAAAAATATTTTTTTCGTAAATTAGAAAAGGGGAATAATGAAGGGCTTGCTGCTAGTGTATGATTAATAATAATAGTGGGGTTTCTCTCCTTCAGCATTTTCCTTTCTGAAACTGGTAGGTTTGCTGAAAATTAAATGACTCAATATGTCCCATGCTGGTTTGGAAAAAAAAGCCCCAGGTCTGAAAAAATCAACGCAGCTAAAATAAATCACTTGCCTCACTTCCACAGAATTTGCATTTTTTTTTTCTTATTATTGGGTGGTGCTTTATGATTCAAAAATGATCCTGTGGAAAACATGAAGTAGTCGCAGAATGTTATTTCTGTCAGTAAAATTCTTTGATCAGTCCAGATAAAATAGAAGAAATTTAAAATTCAGAAGAACGGAGACTCAGTTCATTGATTCTTTTAATATCTATTATTCATGTAGTCTCTGTCTCAACCCAGAATATCAGTTCCTTGCCAACCTGGAGTTGTATAATTTTTCCAGCTTCATTGTCAGTGGAATTATGGTTCGTCCCTGAAAACTCTGGAATGTCTGTGAGCATAACAGGTGCAGACAGAAACCTCAGTAAATACAGAGCGTATTTCTGCTGAAATTAAGGAGATACAACACTGAGGTTTACATAAGTTTTAATCACCAGACAGTCAAGCTTACAACTAGCTGTATCATTGGGTTGACCTTATGGTACTTATAACTGGGTGGGGATCTTGAGGAGCTGCAGAGACACTTGGTGAAGCTTTGGCTTTGCCCAGCTAGATCAATGTGCTGTTATTTTCCTTGCTGTGAACCAACTGCTGCTGTCGCATATGTTTAGAAATATTTCAGAGTGTTTTACCCGTCCATCTTGCAGATTCAGTGGGATTATAGCGATGGCAGATCACGATCCAGCCCTTGGGCGAGCGGGACTGTAATTTGGCCCCGCTGGGGGTCTGCTTAATTCAGAATATTAACATGGGTAGCTTTGGGGAGTCGCAGCCGACTTCCACGCCCAAGTCATCTCCCTGCACTGGAAGGTGATGCATTTGAAGCAGGCTGGGATGGGGCCATGCATAATGCATGAGTGTGCGGAGAAACGTCTCTGGCTGGGCATTCTGGTGGCTGTGGGCCCTCCTGTGACAACAACCTGCAGCCAGTGTCAGCTGTGTGACACATCGAGTGTGCAGCTGCCAGACCTGCTGGGTGAGGTGTGCCTCCAGCTTCAGGTGGTGCAGCACCTCCGTGCCTTCCCCAGGCACTCAGCCCTGCTTGGCAGGACACAGCTTCACACCCAACTGGAGAGGTTCCTCTGGATTAGTAAGGACATAGAATCATAGAATATCCTGAGTGGGAAAGGACCCACTAGGATCAACTCCTGGCCCTGCACAGGACGGTCCAACAATCCCACCATGTGCCTGAGATGTTGTCCAAAAGTTTCTTGAATTCCGTCAGGCTTGGCGCTGTGACCAGTTCCCTGTAGAGCTTGTTCCAGTGCCCAAGCACCCTCTAGGTGAGGAACTTTTTCCTAATATCCAAACTAAAACCTCCCCTGACAAAGCTTCATGCCATTCCCTTGGGTCCTGTCACTGGTCACAGGAGAGAAGGGATCAGTGCCCACGTTTGACCCAACCTGGTGGAGCTATTTGATGTCAGTTCATTGGTCCCTATGAGTATTCCCTTTCCCACTCTTTTCTTCTACTTACCATCTCTTGTGTGGTAGTAAGTGACATGCCTGTTCCTGCAGCTTCAACCTCCTGCAAGACTTATTAAAAAAGAAGAATGGAAAGATTCAGAGAAACAGGCCTGTGAACAGTTCATAGAAATGATCCTAAGTATTATCCACATTATAATTATATCTTAATGTGGAAAAGGACTGCAGACTTCATCAAATCCATCTAGCTGACATAACGCTGCTGAGTTACTGATTAGCATTTTCTTGACAGGTGTTTTCAGAGAACCAGCTTCCTTACTTGATTGATGTATCAGTTGGTTTCGAAAGGGTGATGAGAAGCTGCACCATCTATTCCTGGTGACGTTCCCCACTTTAAGGGTGAAAGAGAAGTTCAGTGGCCATAATATGGATGCATGCAGTTAATCTGTAATCTTATTGACAGTTGTGAAGCCTGTTTAATTACAGCTTTATAATGAAAACTTAACTTCAGCCAGTTGGTACCTTCAGTGCTTTCCTGAAAATGGTGTGGGCTGATCTCTCAGCTGGGATGCACGCAATAAAAATCCATCCCAGTATTTGGTTCTTGGTAGGGCTAAAGTCTTGTAAACAAGTCATCATCTGGTGTAACCAAATTAACTAATGGTTTCACAAAACTACACTAACTTAGGAGGAATTTATTTCTTAATTTCACAGAAGATTTCCTGTGAAATTTGAATTTCCTGTGAAATTGCTCAGAAGATTTCCTGTGAAATTTGATTGAAATTTGTCAAGATTTTTTTTCCTCTTTCAGGTTTACTTTCATTTTAATGTGTATCAATTTTTCTTCCAGCACATTCCTGTTGATGGCAATACAACTGTAAGATCAAGAGCTTAAGGTTAGAGGAGAAATCCTCTTAGATGTGCTTCACACTGTTTGTCTGGCAACCATCCCAAAGAACACCTTGACCTAGGGGGTCAAAAAATCCGTGAGACAGTGTGCTCTGCCTACCTGCTGTGCATCACAGAATCATAGAATGGTTTGGGTTGGAAGGGACTTTAAATATTATCTAGTTAGAACCACCCTGCCATGGCCAGGGACACCTTCCACTAGACCAGGTTGCTCGGAGCCATGTCTTTTAAGAACAGGTGGCAACATTGGAGGGCTGCTTTTATTTTCGTTAGGTCTTTGGGAAGTGAGTTCTGGTGAGGCTTTTTTGATATCAGAAGGGATCCTCTCTCCACACTCCGGTTAATTATCACAAATAATATAGGTTTGAACCTTGATTCATTTTGAAAATCTGCAGATTTTCAAATGTTTGGGTGGAATTAGAGAGGGTCCCTGTCTGTTATTTTAGTCCAGGGGCAAATCTTGGGAAAATCTTAGCATTTCCATAGCATTATGTGTGTTCAGGAACTGCATTCAGGGACTCTGCTTCATCTCTGCTCACTTAAGGTGAGAGCAGTATCATCCTCCACAGAAACTGTCTGAGGCAGGTGATGATACAGTTTGATGAGCTGGAGTTGGGTGTTTCTCTGCCCTCTGTGTTTAATCCAGGTCTTGAAGCACCTCTCATGTGCCCATGAAAATAACAACAGCATAATCATTAATAACAGCAAAAATAACATTACTAAATACTAATTAATATAAATAATAAATAATGTGATGATGGGCTTGTGTGAGGTATGGTTGCAGGGCCGATATTTTTATTGCCAATCCTCTTCTGTCTACCCAAGCCCACTCTGGTGCCTCATGTAAGGCAATCAATCAGTCCTTCCTTGCTCATGTTCTGATCTCGCAGATGGAGTAGGATATAATGTGGAAGGTAGACTGCTTCAAGATTTTCCATTTCCCTGGTCCTGTTCTTGCTCCAGATATCTTCTTAGTCTGAAATTTCAAGTTAAGTCTTGGGACAGGTGGATGGTAAAGATGTAGAGCTGAACTCAGGGCAGGAAGTTAATGGGCAGAGCGTGTTCGAGAGGAAGAGGTAGGGAGAGATCCCTCAAGGCTGGAGATAAAGGATAAGGAGATCTGCCTCATGAAACAGCACATGTATTTATTCTTGGCTCTGCTGTACATCACAGCAGTCTCCAGAAGGCACCAAACTGTTCATTCAACTGTGTATCCATCTGTATTACATTAGAATCAGATCTGATGTGGGGAGAGAAGCAATGTCCACATTGGATCCTTCACTGGAGAGAAGAGGGAAGGCCTGGTCCTGCAGCCCATGGTTAAAGCTGCAAGCTGGACTTGCTTTGAGTGTGAGCAATATTTATTTCTGCTCAGAAACCTACAGAATTGTTGCATTTGTTGTCAGATATTTTTGTGACAATGCTGTAAACAAGACAGTTCTTAAATTGCGTTTCCTAATCTTTTCACTCCCAGTAGGTCTGAGAAATGCTTTATGAAGTCATTTATATTTATGAAGTCATGATATTACACTGTGTACATAATTAAAGGCTGTGTGTAGACAGGTTTTTCTCACTTCTCTTTAAAACTAGTATTAGATAGAGAGTGAAGCTGTTCAGTGCACTGATCACATCCAAGGGTGTTATTAGTATGCTGAAGAGCATATGATGTTTTATACAGTCATCAAGACCTTGAGCTTCATCTTAAGGCTGGATACCAGAGGTTTGCCACACTTTTTGTACTGACTTCCATGTAAATGCTGCTTGATGCACGTTCATTTTCCACACAGTGTTGCAGACGTTTTCAGAGGAAGGGAGGGAGAAGCTGTGAAAGAAGTGAATTGTCCAGCCTGTGGTCAGTTGATCCTCATTAATTTTTATCTAAAAATCTTTCATCTTTCTTTGAGATGTGGAATGGAGAGATCCCAATTTCTCTTACAAACGTGCCTTTTGATAACATAACCATGTGAGAGTCTGAAGGTGTGAGGACATTTTAGCTACAGGTTGGTTGAATCCTCTCTTTTCCCCATGGGATCTTCCCTCAGGACCTTGGGCCTGCAGCTGCCCCACACTGTGATACTTCTGGGGACCACGTAAACCAGCAGGTCTTGGGAAGAATGGACTCAGGAGCATCATCGATTAGTTCACCTCAGCTGTCTCAAATTGTTCACCCCTTGCTCCAGCGCTGCCCTTTCCAGCCCCCAGGTCTGTCTTTTGGCTTTTTGGATGCCATATATAGAGGAGCAGAAACATTTGTCTGCTCAAAGCCACGATGAAAGCTGCGAGAGCTTTCAGGCACTCTACTTGGGAGCCATTGCTTGCTGGCACAGGTGCTGTCTGCTGCTGCTGTTCCTTATATTTGTGGGTTTAATTTTAGCTTGCCTCACAAACATGGGTACTTACCAGCTGCTCATATTAACAGGCGGTTGCTTGTGTTATAGAGTTCACCTTTCTGCATGGCTGGTCTGGGGTTTGGCCCCAAATGGAGGATCACCATGATTTAGTTAGGAGAGGTTATGCCATAATGCATAGCTGAGACACTGATTTGGCACCCTTGAAAGCTTTGTCAACTAGAACTACTTGAGTAACACTTTACAAGTTCTGCTGTGAGTTAAAAGCACAAGCAGGTGATAGTTGCAGATAAATAGCTCATCAGACCCACTTCTCCGGAGAAACTCTTCAAAGGCAGCAGCAGTGACCTGCAGCCCTGTCTTACTGGAGGCTGGCAAGTCCTCCATGATAAATAATTTTGAGTCTGAGGCAGCTCTGGCAAAACCCAGAGTCCTTTTGTACCACCACAGATGAGTCAGAGCTCTGGTGAGTTGTACTGGAAAGAGTGCAGAGTGACCGGCGCTGCTTCCCTCCTTCCAGGAGGCCAAAAGGAGATCATGGAAAGCTGCAGCTGAACAGCTTCTGCATGTTAATGGGCATGGCCAGGATTTTACAGTAGTGATTTCCAAAACAGCAGGAACCCAACCCTCAATGAAGCTGAAGCTGGTTTCAGTGCCCAAACCCTTTTTGCAAATCCGAGCTGCAAACTTTGGGTGGTTTGAAGTTGGCGTTTTGGCTCTCGGAAGTGGATCTTGCTGAGCCAAACAGATTGAGCCCCTGTCCAATTGCATGCAAATCACACATCAACAGCCTCACGTGGCACCAGCCTCCTGCTTCATGCATATTCAGTGTGCATTGCTCAGAATTGTGCCATTGTAGTGGGGTCTGGGCAGCGCCGTGCACACACTCACACACCACCAGCAACACGCCTGGTGCTTGCAGGACCTTGCATCACACTTGGACCTTATTCTTTCCCTACAGATTGACCAAAGCACTTAATTATTATGTCATCGACCCACGCTGTGAGGGATCCCCTGTCCCTTAATTTATCTGGGGAATGCTGTACCCACCTAAGAGCTGGGCTCAAAGCCTGTCTCAGCCCGGGGCCAGCATGTGCTGGTGAATGTCTCTGCAGAGGAGTGTGTGTGTGAAAGCTGCAGCTCCAGCTCAGCTCCTGGCCCTGTCATCCTCATACCCACTGCGTCCCCATGTGCTGGGGAGGCTGGTCTGAGCCTGGGTGGTTGTCTTCAGGGTGCCAGGGAAGGGGTGCAGGCAGGAACACGCAGCTGCAACCATGTTTAGTGACCTGTTGAGGGGCAGTAAACTCCTGGAGTCAGCAGGTGTTTAAAGGAGTTGTTTGGTATCTTAATCATAATCTTAATCTTTATGTGAATACAGGATGAGGTGAAACTCAAAGGAGATGTGTTCATGTGATGGACAATCTAATCTTTCATTTTCATTCCTGTTCAGAATGCAAAAAAAGGTTTGAAGGGGGTTGATGCGCCCAAATCTCGGTTCACCTGCTGGTGAAGGAGCAAATTTCCCACTCCTTTGATGCTTAGTCTCTATTTATTTACAACACCAGTCACTGATGTAACAGGTACTTTGGCTCTGGTGTAAATGATTACAGGGGAAAACGGCACTCAGAGGAAGCCAGGCAAAGGATCCCAGCTACTGCATTCTGCACCTAGTGCACCTCTGCCTGCTTTATAAGGGAGATTTGTTTATGTCAGGAAATATAGGACAAAAATATGTTTGACTACTTGATTACTGACTAGCTCAAATCTCTGAGGCCTGTCAGCAAAGAAAACAAAAAGTGTTTCCTTAGGGAAGCTCACCAACCATGGCTGGATTCCACAAGTTTCCATGGATTTCTAGCTCTGGACTCTTCTTCTCCCCCTTCCCTGCCCAAGGAGCTGTGAGGATCACCTCCCTCCTGCATCACGTTTTGCAAAGTGGTTTGGCTCACTCCTTTCTCCTTAAGGGAGAGGATGAGGAAGGGCTGCAAGAGCAGCAAATCCCACCCAAACAGCTGGACATGGCAGCATTGCTGCAACTCCCCATCCCTTCAAGGGACATGAGGAGAAGGCAGATGTGCTTCCTGCCCTTGGAAATCCTGAAAGACCAGGCAGGCTGTGGGTAGAGGGAATGTGTTCCCAGGCTGTACCTGGGCTCTGGGACAGGCACGTAAAAATCAGTCAACTCACATCTCCCTTCTCTGTGCTGAGATTTTCCACCTAGCAGTTGGCACATATTCTTTCTGTGCACAGGGGAATATTTGCCTCAGGTCTAAAAGACGCAGGATCCCTCTCTCCCAGATCTCATTTGGCTGGTGAAGGAGGCCAGCTGCCCTTTCATCTGCTCTCTTGCTCATGCACATGTCCCCAGAACTGTGTCATTTGGCCTCTCTCCATCTCGCTCTGACCCTTTCCTTACCTGATACAGCTTAATAAATATCCCAGTTCTTCCATGGCAGGAACAAAACAACTTTGAGGATATATACACACACGGTCAAGTCTGTCTTGAGTAACTCAGGATCTTCCTTTTTGAAAGGAATGAGAAAATGCATCTTGGAATCTCTCTGCATGAGAATACAGCCTGTCTGCAGGAGGATGAGTTGGAAGATCAGAGCCTTAGTTGCTCATTTTGGGTCTTATCATTAATTGGGATTGACTCAGGGAGCTCTGCTGGAGTGAGTTTTGTTATTTGTTGGCTCAGCTCTCATTTGTCTGCCTCTCTGCTGCCTGTGTCCCAGGGAGTGTTTTCCACTGTTAGGTGGCCTTTTTCTGTCATCAGCAGATGATGTGCCATGTACAGCATCCTGAGCTAGCTCACCTGTGCTTATTTAATTTAATGTGGAGTTTCTGTGGGATAGAAAGTTTAAGTATCCCAAAGTGAGAATTGTGTATATTTCCAATACTGCCCTCTGAACTTTTAAGCACAAAGATGTAAATAATCACAGAATTGAAGAATGCCATGGGTGGGGACACCTTCCACACCTTCGTGTTGCTCATGTTGCCCCATCCAACCTGGCCTTGAACACTTCCAGGGATGGGGAAGCCACAGCTTCTCCGGACAACCTGTTCCAGGGCCTCACCACCCTCATAGTAAATATAATACTTCCTGTTCTCTTTGGTGGTGAAAGCACCCCAGTTGTTGTGCTGCCGAATTTTGCAGCACCTTGACTGAAAAAGAATATGACAGAGTGCCAGAACGTGCCCCTTTTTGTTCTGGATGCCATTTTGTAAGGATAGTTTGCAAGTCTCGTACTGCAGCACCTCAACTCTGTGAGTGGTTTGTGGGGCTCCAGCTGACTGCATCTTTGAAAGCAACAAAAGCTTTGAAAGCAACAAAAGCTTTGAAAAGCAACACCTATACATGTAACAGTAATGAGTAATATACCTCATTGACTCAAGGCAAACAAGCCATGGTGACTCACAATTTCTGGAGATTAGATGATAAGAACTACTAGGCTGTGTTAATTTTGTTTCTTTTTGTATCTGTGACTTTTTTTTTTTTTTTTTTTAAATTTTGTACAGATTGCAGATTTCCTGAATTTACTCTTTGTTCAGAATTATTTGACAGGTGGCATCTCTGAAATCTGTTTGGCTGGTGGTGTGTTCAAGATGTTCATCAGGGCTTGTGCAGTGTGTGAAATTAAAGTTGTTTTGTTTAGATTGTCATGAGCATGTTCTTTGGCTGGATAAAATTCCTCTCAGAAAAAAACTGTCAGTAGAAAGAAATCCAGTTTACCTTTTGAGACTGGATATTCCACAGTCTTTTCAAAGAACTTTGCTTTTATGGTGTCTGTTCCTGATGGTTAGATTGTTTGCTGGAGAGGTTGAAGTAAACTATACAAAGTGGGTGAAAAACCTTGTAAAAATCAGCTTCTTTACAAATGTAAGAATACATTAGTTAAAAATGGGTTTATGCACTTGTTTTGCTGTAAACAACACCCCCCCATGGACCAACTTTCCCCCATGGAAAGTTACATAACAGGCAAGAAGCTTTTTTGGTTTTAATGTTTCTGAGATGGTTGCAATTGAGTAGCAAGAGAGGTTTATTATTCTGTATTTTAAGGCCTCATCTGAAAAATGCCTTCTTACACATGTAACTATTAAGCAGCGGTAAAACCAGGAGTCTTTTCTGTTCTCAAAACTTAGGAAATAACAAAATTATATTGTCAGAACTTTGAATGGGAAAGCGGTTTGTTGTAGCTAGTCCCAAACTCATTCATTTATCAACAACCAAAACTGGAAAATGCTTTGATCAAGCATTTGCCCTTCGGACTTGTGGCAGAAAAACGACCGTGAGTTTCCAGATCGAGTAAGGTAGGTTGAAATCTTCCATACAGCCCTAGCAACAACACAAACCCCAGCTTGCTCTTGCCTTGCTGCTGCAAGAGACCCACCCACCGTGCTGCGGTTGGAGATATTCATCCATCTTATCTAACCCAGGCACAGGCGCAAGGAAAACAAGGATTTCAAGTAGGTCATCGGTCGTAGTTTCCTCGGTGCGTCGCTCCAGCCACTTTGCTGCTTCTGTTGGGGAGTTCCTGTTGATGCTGAAGTGAGCAGGAGCATCTCTCCTCCCTTCACCCCCCTGCAAGGACTCCGAGCATCGCAGTGGCTGTGGTGGCCGCCCTCGATCCCCTGCCAGCTCCCGCCTTTAACGTGTTGGTCTTCTCTCCCCAGCTATCGACCTGTTGTACTGGCGTGACATCAAGCAGACAGGGATCGTGTTTGGCAGCCTCCTGTTGCTGCTCTTCTCCCTGACCCAGTTCAGCGTCGTCAGTGTCGTGGCCTACCTGGCCCTGGCCGGCCTCTCGGCCACCATTAGCTTCAGAATCTACAAATCGGTCCTACAGGCTGTGCAGAAGACGGACGAGGGCCACCCCTTCAAGTGAGTGCTCTGCTGTTGTGGCCCAGGGGCTGTTTGTCTTACAAACGGCCCATTCCCAGTGGCAAATCACATTTCTGTAGCTGCCGCTTTTCTGCCGGATAAAACTCTCTTCTTGCTCACAAAACGGGAGATAATGATATTTTCTGTTGTTCGGTGTCCCAAGAGATGTAAGGCTGTGTTGGCTCAGATCCTGGAGAGAAAAAAAAAACCAACCAAAGAACGCAAAAATTGTCGTCCTCTAAGACATGGGATTTTTTTTCTCTGTAATTCAAAAAGCTCCAGAAAATTTTAAGCAAACAGAGAAAAAGAGTTTCATTAGAGCTAAGTTAATGCAGTGTCTCTGCAAGCAGGAGGAGTATTGTTTCTGGGCAGAATCTTTGGGACCTAGAGGGGAAATTACCTGTATCCTTTCTGTAGCAACACCTTACCTGGGTGACGGTGACGGTGCCAATGCCAGTGCACTCTCCACCCTCCACAGGGTCTGGGGGGTTTGCTCCAAGAGAACAAGTGATCCATTCTCCTCTGCTGTGCCAACTACTTGGTAAAGCAGGTCATGGAACTGGTGTGGTTTTAAAAAACACCCACTGAAAAGAAAGTCTGGTTGGGGTGCTGCCCTTTACTGCTTCACTTGGGTCAGTTCTGAGCTGTCACTCATGGGCGTAGCTCAAAGAGCACAGAAATTTGTGAGGAAACCCCCCCAGACAGGATTTGTGTCCCCCTTTGAGTGGGGTAAAGAGGCAAATCCCATCAAGACCAGGCTCTGCTTGGGGGGAGAGGGTGAACCTGCCTGGGTTTGTAACCAGAGCTGTATTTCTGGCAGAGCCTACTTGGAGATGGAGATGAACCTTTCACAGGACCAGATCCAGAAATACACAGATTGTCTCCAGCTATACGTCAACAGCACAGTCAAAGAGCTGAGGAGACTCTTTCTCGTTCAGGACCTCGTGGATTCTTTAAAAGTAGGATTGCTTTAAATATTTTTAACCCCTCTCTAGAGGATCAATCTACATTTCAAAGAGCTGCTCCCCATGTTGACAGGGTAGTCAGTTTTGTGTAGCTCCAGATATAAAAGTTGCTCTCCTTTTTGATTTAAAAACTGCTTGTTTCCAGCACTTTAGATGTTTGGGTCTCTGCATTTGAATGTATTTATACCTAATACAGGCATTACAAATGTGCAGAACCAGCTTAGCTCCACCACAGTTCTAGAAGCATCTCAGCGTTATGCTTTTTGTTACTTTGCCACAAAATGGTGTTCCCTGATGTTAATCTGGATTTCCTCTACCTGTGGCATTTTCTACTATGGAGGAAGGTCTTTTTTTCATTCCCTGCTGAAATAATTATTGATTTTCAGCCTTACACCCAAGCAGGTGTTTGTCAGAGCAAAAGGAAGATCATTAAGAGAGCAGACATGGGTTAGGCTCCTAAATTAGTAAAAACTTTTCGGAAAATATACCCATCTTTCAGCACCAAGGGTTTTCAGTCCCTGGAATTATCACTTTGGGGCTGTGGTTAACCTGTGTGGGATGACTCCTGCCATCATAAAAATTGGATGCAGAAATCTGCCTGTGCCGTTCTCAGTGCAGAGTCCTACAATGCATGCAATTAAGCCCTAAATATACGTGAAAGATCAGCTAAAAGGGTAAGAAGCCGTGAACAGAATGGAGAATGGGGTTTATACACCCAGAAAAACTACCTAGTTCCTAATGTGCCTTATTTAACAACTACTTTCCACATTAAAAAAGGCTAATGTGCTGTTATATTAGCTAGTTAAGCAATCTAATTCCTTCTTATGCTGACACTGGAGGTGATGTAATGATCCATCTTTAATTTAGTTTGCAGTACTAATGTGGCTGCTGACTTACGTGGGAGCCCTCTTCAATGGCCTGACTCTTCTGATAATGGGTAAAAATCAACATTTCTTTTCAAATCTATTTTTAGCTTGAACTCCCTCGCGATTTCGACTTAGACAAAACAGCCTATCCTCACCGTGCCTTCCCCACAGTTAAACCATCAACATTTATTTCCCTTCCCAGTAAATATTCATTATCCCGTTACACTGTCCCTCCTGACAGAGCTTAATTTGTGGTTTGTGGCTTCGCAGCCACTAGTCCCAGAGCAGCGGGAAATTCCATATTTGGGAGGTTTCAGCAAAGTGCATTTTTAATGCAGAGATCCCTGGTGGATCAGCTGACCAAGTGGCACGATACATGTTTGTCACCGAAGTAGGTCTCTTCTCTGGAGGAATCTGGTCTGCAGGAATATAACAGTGTGCTCTTTTTCTCCTCAGCTGTGGTGTCTATGTTTACTCTCCCCGTTGTATATGACAAGTACCAGGTAGGTCTGCCCTCAACGCTGCAGTTCGGGTGTCTGGGTGGTTCTGCCTTGTTGTTGCCTGGTTGACTTGGTGTCCTTTTGCTCCTTGCAGGCACAGATTGATCAATACTTGGGACTCGTGCGGACCCACATGAACACTGTCGTGGCAAAGTGAGTCCAGCGGCAGACTTGGACAGAAGTCTTGCTGTGAGGTGGTGGTGGCTGAGACCTGGGTGGTCCTGGGGACACCATGTCCTACCAATGATGTCCTCCCCAGACCCTGGAATGTGAGAGGCTGTGGGAGGGCAGATCCCTGTAGGAACACAGCCCTCCTCAGCTGAGTGCAGACTAAGGCAGAGCTGTGACCCTACATCCTTCTCTCCCCTCTCCTGCAGTTTGGGGGAACTGTGGACAGAGGAGCCCAACCAGGGACTGATGTTCATGTAGAAGTCCATACATATATACACACCTGGCCAGGACAAACAGGAAGGAATGAGTTAATTCCCTTCCCCACTGATCAGTTTAAGCCTGGGTTTTTGCATTCAGGGAGTTAATAATAGCATTAGTGAACAAAGTGGGAATTAGAGCACCACGCTGTTACAGCAAGAAAATACCTGGAAGCACCGTGATCTTTAGTGTTTCAAACCCCTGTGGAATGGATGGAGCACCTGGATGAAATTTTTGATGCAGTCTGCTCTAGTTCCCAACGCATTGCCTTTATCAAAAGCTTTTGTGGGATCCCCAAGGGCACAGAGAGAGTCTGAGCATTGCTCTCAAAACCTGAGAATTACTGTAGCAGGATGGCTGGTCTGGAAGGTAGATCCATACATCTCAGCAGTTTTTATCCATGGCTCTGCAAATGCTGGATGCGTAACAGGTACCCAGAGGAAGGTTACAAAATGGTGAGGTACAGAGAGCAAGTGACTCACGAGGAGCTGCTGAGGAAACTGGGGTTATTTAGGCTGGCAAGGAGTGATTTCATAGCAGCCTATAAGTACTTGATGGGAACATAGAAGATGATACAGCCAAACTCTTCTCAGTAGTGGCAGATGTTGCTTATAACAAGGAGCAACAAAATAAATCCAGTTTAGGAGGCTGATGCTGGACATGAGGAGAAATTTTTTCACTAGGAGATTAGGAGTGGAGCAGACTACACAGGGAGGAGCCAAAACCTCCTGTCTTGGAGGTTTTCAAGGTGCAGCAAGACGAAGACACGGCCAACGTGATTTAGCATTGGCAATAGTTCTGCCTCATGTAGGAAGTTGATTCAAAGACTTTCAGGGTCTCTTTGTAGCAAATATTTCTGTTATTCTGCAAAATCCCTCGCCTTGGGCAGGACTAAAAGTTTGTTCTGAAAATTTTCTTTTAGACTTCAGTCCTGGCTTCCAATAGACAATAGACCATGGAGGAATAATGGAGGGAGGGGGGAGAAAATCATTGAGCAAACCCCATGGTTATATGGGCCACCAAAAAACAGGCCTGTAAGAACACCTAGATGGGCATCACTTCTTTTTCTTATTGCACTTTAGTCCACCTGTTGAGACAACACACTGAAGGCGAGCTAGAGATTAACCCTGAATGAGAATCCAAGTGGGGGTCCACTGGGATGACTTCACCATATAATTCTTCTTTTTCTTTTTCTACTTTATTTCTAGGATTCAAGCTAAAATCCCAGGTGCTAAGAGAAAGGCAGAGTAAAGCAGACATCAAGAATTCATCGACCACAGTAGAGAAAAATGGGGAAATCTGGGGTGAAACAGCTCTGTTCTTACACTTTACTGCAAATTTATCATTCTTTTTTTTTTCTCAACACCATAATCTTAGAAACATGAAACTCAGAAGCAGTGCTTTTCCCCTGCTGCTTCTGCACTTAGAATATTTGCAATCACTTGTGTCAAGCACTAAAAGTATAGTAAAGAGAAAAGTGTACTAGATGTGGTTTTTTTGTGTTGCTTATAAAGTGCATGATGGTGAGAGCCTAAATAATATTGACCTCTTTATTTTATTTTATTTTTTTTTTAGTGTTTTTCCTTCTTCTATTGGCATTGCTTCTATAACTTTTAATGTTACATGTGGCTAGGGGCTTTCCTGCTTAGCGCACTTGATGCAATAGTTAAAATTGCTTCTACGTCACTGGGTTGCTGGTTGGATTCATCTTTATTAACTATATAGAATTGTAGACTGATGTTTTAGTGTTTTCCAGCACAAATAAAATAAACAGTAATCGGTACTTATGGTAATCAGTTTTGTATAACTCAAAAAAAAATAAGAAAAAAGGAAAAAAAAAGAAAACAAAACCCAGTACTTTTGTCGTAAATGATTGACAGGCTGATTTACATGTATGGTAACTGGAAAGTTCCAGCATGTTCAATTTATTACGATTTGTATTACATTCTCTGTAGTTCCTAATGGACTTAATTATGGACTCTGAATATTTGCACTTATGTACTTGATACCGAATGCAGAAATAAATGTTACTAAATGTAAAAAGTTCTCCCTCTTGTTGCCACTGGGTTTGTCTTGATGTTTGCAAGCTGGACACATACTGTATAAAAAGGAGCATTTTCTCTTTCTCTCTCTCCCCTGGACATCTGCACACACTTTGCCCTGACCACAATGGTGCAGTCCAACAAGTAGTACCTGCATAGTAGTATGTAGCTCATCCAATATTTTCACTTCCTGATGAGAACACCAATAAAAGAGGTATCTTAGCACATATTTTGGGTTTTTCTGGTGTAGAAAGTATCAGAATAAATGTCTCTTCCTCCATTTGCAGGTTGTGCAAATCATGAGTAGCACACTCTGAAAGCATCAGCACAACACAAAAGACTTTTCGGTTTCCTTATCACCACGTTACTCTCTTATCCACAGCTGTTTTTTGAAAATCTGCTTTAAACTGTGGAATCAACACTGAATCCAGAGGCTGGGAACCAAATAAACATTTACTCTTGCTCAAAGGTGAAGGTTTTTAAAAATCAGCATTTGGTGTTTGAGAACCATCAGATGAGAGAAACAGCTGTTGAGTATTATCCAAAGTGCTTCAAAACAAACAGTTGGTTAAGTGTTTCATTTGTCCATTTGTGGAATACACCTATGCTTTTTTTTTTTTTTTGGCATAATAATGCAAACATCAAAATATTTTCAGCCAAATCGCTGTTTTTCTCTTCTTCTATCACAAAAGTTTTTAGGCAGAATTTTTTTTTCCTACAAAGAACTAGATCTTAAAAAACTTAAACCCAGCTTTTTTAATGTCACGTCTTTCCCTAGATTCATTCATTAATTCACCATCTCAGTTACACGTGGACATGGTGATATCTGTCCTAGGTCAGGCTGCAGTTCTCTTTGGATGTAAAAGCACAATCCAAATGCTCATGAGGGGTTTTTAGAAAGAGTGGTATGGCTGTGGGGCAGTTAATTATTGTGATGACTCTGAAATAACCTTATTTTCATTTAGGCTTTATATTTAAAAGCATTCTTTTTTCATATTTAAAAACACTGGGCCATCTTTTAGATGTCACCTGCAGCTAGACAGGACCATTTTTCCTTAGTGAAAAACTGCCTGCAGCTATACAGGAATACTTTGCCACAATGAAAACCCGAGTGCCTTGAATGGGCAGAAGTTGCTTTTGATCAAATGGAGTAAGTTTGTTCTAGGATGTGCAGTTTGCAACCAGGAGTGAAAATTCAACATGTACTCCCAGCTTTAACTGCCTGAGAGTTCCCTGTGTCTCTGAGGAAGATAGTACAGACCATACAAGCATCCTTGAGGATAAAGATTGACCTTCAGAATTCTTCTTCAGATGAGTATGTGGGCCCTATATGTTCATTTTGAAAATAAGACAATTTAACATCCCATCCCACTGGTCCCAGAAGTGTTTTCTTCCCTCACACCAAGTCATATCCAAGACTGGCCTTTTGCAATGCTGAACCCTAAGCATGGTTTATAGGCTATATCTCCTGCAAAATTGGAAATAAAGCAAAATAAAACCTTCTGGCATAGTACAAATATTCATTAGAGCCTAAATCAATACAGTCCAAGAACTCCATTCTTGTCTCCTCCAGCATCACCCTCTCTTAAACCCCACAGTCCTGCAATCCAAGCCCTCATCACCTTGACTGTTCACACACCTCTCTTAAACCCATACACTTTACTTTTGTCTTTTCTCACATCCCACCTTGACAAGCCAGCTCCCAAATTTCCTCAGAGCCCCTCTGATTTTCCATATATTTGGCAGTAACAACCTGCAAGTGCTGGTGGGTGGAACCAACTGGGAACCCATTCTGGGATGTGGGAAAAACAGAGGGCTTCAGCCAGGGTTTGGCTTGCTCATGTTACCTATGGCCACTGTCTCCTCACTGGGATCACAGCAGCACTTTCTGTGATACCTTTGAATGTGGAATCTTGGAGAAAGCCAAACTCTGCCAACTCCTGGTCCTGCTACACAGCTTGCAGTCACAGAGTCCCTGTGCATAAGGGGAATGAAAGCTTTTGATACCCTGGTAAGTCTTGTTCATAGAGCAGCACCTGGGGAGGGGTTTCACATCCATCTCTTTTGGTTTTCAAACAAGTGAGGGGGAAAATGGCCAACAATGAGCCCTAATTTTTAAAATATTTTAGTGTGATCTCAGTAGGTAGCTGAAAGCAGCAGAATGACACGTTTATGAGCTGAGCTGTTTTCTGAGATGCAGAGGCTGTAAAACCATTTCTGATCTTCATTTACAATCAAAGCAAAGAGCAACAGCAGACAAGCTAGCATAGTAAAATCAGCAAACTTCTGAGGGTTTCTATGCAGGTGAGACCTGGGAAGCAGATTGCTCTGCCTGATTAAAATGCAGAGCAGGGTATTAAACCATCGTTTTCTCTTCAAAATGTTCCTTGCCTGAGGAGCCTGAACATCACAGCACATCACTGGTGATTCAGGAGTCAGCTTGTCCTCCTGGTTCAAAGGCTGCTTTAATGAGATGAGCAAGTGATGGATATTTTGAAGACACCCCCCCCCCCCTAACCAAGTGAGATTGTTCAGGTGGTTGGAGTTAGGTGTGTGCTAAATACCTGGCCCAAGCTGTATCTCTCATCCTCATCTCTGGAGAGTTTGCAAAGTTGATGTTCCCTTTCTGGAGAGAAACGTAAGAGGTCTGTCTCTAAGGTGGATGTCACAGCTGGGAGGCTTGTTTAGATGCAGGGACAGGTACAGACCAGGGCCTTTCCATGGCTGGGAACTGGCTGGCTAATGTAAATACAGCTGCACTTAGATTCTGCTCAACATGGTGCTGCCTGTTTCAAGGAAGCCAGCAGGTCTGCCTGCTGAGCTGACATTTGAAAGCCAGCCCAAATGACTGTGCTAATTTGAGCTGAAACTAGTTTAACTCTGGCTTGGGGATATGAAATCAGGAGTGGCTGGAGTGCTGGCGGGAGACAAAATTTCATTAGAACATCTACATGTGCCTTTTTTTATGCTCTATGGCTTTAAAATATCTTTTCCACGATTTCACTTGTACCTTCCAAGAACTTTATAAGCCTGATCCTAACCTGCTTTCTGTAAAAAAGAGGTTCAGTGGTTATTTAAGACTTCTGTCAGAGCTTTTTATCACTTGAATGTCTGTCCTTGTACCTTGAAATGAATACCCCATTGATGGTTTGATGTGAAATTTGAATACTCTCTAAGATCATTTGTTTTGATTCCCTGCTTCTTGGTGTCTCAGCAGTATTCCACTATTCTTTTAGCCTTTGTATTTGCCTCTGAGCTTTTACTGATTTCTTTTATGCTCCCTCTGCTCTTTAATACTAATCTAGTGATAGTAGGATCATAAAACACATGAGTGTCAGGAAAGTCCTGGAATTGGGAGAAGATAAGAGCGATATAACATTCTGTGAGCAGCTAATCCAGTTAACAGAGAGTCTGCTTCCCCATGGCTTCTGCTGTCTCCCTGCATGTCTTCAGATGGCACCTGGCTCCCATCCCTGTCCTGGTGGGCTATAAGTCAGTCAACTATGAGCTTATCAGCCTTTCCCTCTCCATATGGACCTGGGGAAATGTGTGGCAAGCTTGTGCCCAGCGTTTGCTCAGTGCAGCTTTGAGAAAACCAAGTATGATGTATTTCTTCCTGGCTCCTCTTAATATCTTGTTTTCTTAGGCCCAGAATGAAGAGATGCTCCATTAGGGAGCTTGCCTACAGGCTTCCTGGAATGCTGGGAATGAGGGGAGTGAGGCTGCTGGCATGAGGGAGCCTGCTGAGACTGGCTGGCACGTGCAGCCACTGTGGGACATATGGTATTTGGATAGGGGTGAGGTATGTCCACTGGTAAGAGTCAATAGCTGCAGTGCCTGAAACGGCAGGGGGAATGGGCTCTGTTCCTTCCTGCCAGGTTTCCTTGCTGCTCAGCACCTGCACAGGAGAGAGTGGCAATGCCTTGCTCTCTGACACGGCAGGGGGAAAGATGCTGAGCGTGGGTGGCCCTTCCCCACAGGTGCACAGGGAAATGGGAGATGACTTTTAAGTAGGTAAATGGGCTTGACCTGCTTCTCCCATTTATCTGAGCTGTTGATTTCCTTATCTTTGGTGTTTGCTCCCAAGGGAACAGCCATCTCACTGTCTGTTGGAGCTCCCCTCGTGGTCAGCATCTGATCCAAGTAACTGCCAGCTATCTTCACCGCTTCTGTAGCTCCCCTGGAAAGTGCTAAATCTACAAGTATGACAGCTTTATAATTTGGGGACATCACCATGTGTGTGCAAGGCAAGGCAAGTAACGTGGGTAGACTGTTCTGTCCGGCACTAAAGCAAGCTCTCTGTAGCTGGGATCTGCTCATCTCTGCATTGCCCATGTTCTCATCTTCCCTTTCACTCCTGCTCTGCCTCAGCCCAAGCACTGGGAGATGCTGCAGGGACCAGGGTCGGGATAAGAGGATGGATAGAACTGCACGAGGAGTCTGTCTAAGAAAACTGAAAGACCAAGCACTACTGTGCTGGCATGCTTTCATTGCTTCTCCCTGCTCTCTGCCCCTTAACCAGCAAGTCAGGCTCATTTCTTGTGTTCATTGAATATCAAAGGGTTTCAGCCTCAAAGGTTACAATTTATGCCTCCTCATGGGCCTTTTTGTTTTAGTTGAAAAAATAATTCAGTCCAATGAAACTAATTGTCATTCACAGTAAGGTCCCTCTGCATATATTTCCCTTTATGAGGGAGCTGTAAAGAGGATTTAGATATTTGGGTTTTTTTGTAAAGCCCTCTAATTTAGATGAAGTGATGTAAAGTAGCCCAGACCAATGAAAAAAAAAAAAATCCTGAACCAGAGAATCCCAGAATGCTTTGGGTTGGAAGAGACCTTAAAGACAATCCTGTTCCAACCCACTCCCATGGGCAATGACGCCTTCCACTAGACCAGATTGCTCAAAGCGACTCCAGCCTGTCCTTGAACACTCCCAGGGATGGGGCAGCCACAGCTTCTCTGGGCAACCTGTGCCAGGGCCTCCCCACCCTCACAGCCAAGAATTTCTTCCAAAGATCTAATCTAACCCTGCCCTCTGTCAGATTGAAGCCATTCCCCATTGTCCTGTCACTCCAGGTCCTTGCCCAAAGTCCCTCTCCAGCTCTCTTGGAGCCCCTTTAGGCACTGGAAGGGGCTCTGAGGTCCCCCCGGAGCCTTCTCTTCTTCAGACAGAATAACTGCAGCTCTCTCAATCTGTCTTCACAGCAGAGGTGCTCCAGCCCTCTGGCTATCTTTATCACCTCCTTTGGACGCACTCCAACAGGTCTATGATCTACAGTATCATCAGAAATTACTGTAATGTTTTATAGATGTGACCAAAAAAACCACAAAAAAAAGGATACATAACATTCAGGCAGTGGAGTGACTTGAATAGCAGATGTCTTTACACAAAATATTCTCCATTTGCCAAGTTAGACATGAGGCCTAATTTCATTTCTCTTGATTCCACAGTTGCTTGCTTGGAAAAACCACAATCCACACAATTGTTAGGCTGAGTGAAAAACTATCACTTTTGGCACAGACTGAACATAATTACTGAACCATTATCAGCAGAATTTTGAGGCACTTAATTAGGAAGAGGTGGGCTGTAACCTTCTTAGAAGAACCTGTCTGGGGAAGCACTCCTTTTATTTCTTCTTGGAAAATCCTGAGGTCCTGGAAACCTTCTTCACATTTCCCCCCCCCCAAAAAAAAAACCTAAACAATTTACTGTTTTTCCCAGCTGAAGTATAGAGGTGTGATTATCTACAAAGAGCAAAACCGTCTAAATGTATACTCTAAGTTTTCATGTGGTAGCTTAAAAAAAAAAAAACACTTAAGGACTATAATATTCTGATGCTACTACTGTCACTTTTAAACACCAGACTTTCAGGAAATCAGCTTAAATTTTAATTCTGACATCATCATATAACCAAGAATCCCTCTTCATCTCAAGTGTTTTATCTCGCCCACTTTCCCCGCAGCAATCACAAGTCTGTGACTCACATACTATACCAATAGTGCAAATTAAAAGAAAACGTTGTTCCTGCTGCCATTTAGCCAAAGTACTCCTACAGCTCTCCAGTCACAAGAGACTTGAGTAAGTCTGTCTTCCAGAGGGAAAGGCTGTGGTCCCTGTTATTCAGGATGAATTACAGTCTCATACCTTTAGTTTTACCAAAAGAAAAAAAACAAAACCCAAGCAAAACAAACAAGCAGAGAAGCTGCTCTAGGGTCGTGTGCCTGGAGCTGTGGTATGATGGATCTGGTGCCAGGAGAGAAATTATGAGTGAAGCAGATAAAACATCAATTAATAGAAGATTTTAGGGAGATCTTCAGGGGAAGATGGTAATTGGTAGCTTTAAAACTGAGAGGTCTGTACTGAAGTTTCCCAAATATCAGCCATATTTCAGTTTTTCCCCACATACAATGAAAATAAAGAAGTTACTGAGCTTTGTTAATGATAAGAAGTGGTGAAATATAGGGAGGAGACCATTGAGATGCCATATGGGAAGAAGCTGGATAATCTTGAAGCCCATGAGCAGTAAAAATCAGGTGATGTTTTGCATCACAGGGTTCTGTCCTGGACTGATAACAGAAAATTCCCTGTTAACTAGAAGATTGGTGGTTAGAAACAAATATTGATGAGAAAACTGGTCAAACACAGTGTGAAAGTGCTCAGGGAGGCAGAGAAATGCTGTTAGGGATACCCAAGGGAATGTGAGGGCCATAGCAGGAGTGGAGTCCAGAAGAGTTCAGCTTCATTCCTGTAGCAAACCAAAGACTGGGAAAGGGGGATACCATTGCTCTTTACAAATATACTGGGCATAAAAACCAGGCAGGCTAAAATCTGTTTAGGCTGTTGCCTAATTAAGCTGCTATACGATGACACAGGGAAAAAAAATTGCATTCCAAGGTTTTGATTTGTAAATTAAAATTTATTATTGGTTGGGGAAATTAACACTTGCTCCAAAATAGGAGTTAGAAACAAGCACTCTGAATCTCTGAGTCATTCCAGGTGGGAAATAGATTATGTACAATGCTGAGTGTCTTGTTGATAACTTAAGCAGGTGGCAATTCCCCATGTGAGAACTGAGTTTACAAAAAGTAAGTTTGCAAGAGATGGTTGAAGGGAATCACACGCATTTTCTTTCCCCACAGCAGATATTGCACCAGTGCATTACCCATCAGAGAGTCTCTGTATATTTATCAGGAAAAGGATATTACTCAGATATGGACAGGCAGACCTGCTGAAGTCAGAGAAGCTCTCTCCAGATCACATGAATTCAGAATTTGGCCATTGTCTTTGGGAAGAAAATAATTACCTCTGCCATTTATTATTCATTGGTGGTCTTTGTGACCCCAAGAAGGGTATTCCAGGCTCAGCAGAGGCACCCAGGCACCAGCGATGCCATCCTTAGGCTTGTGACAAACTTTAAAGGCTTCTCAATTCTTATGAACGCAGGTGGGACTTCATGCCTCCTCTTGTTTCCTGAGAGTTAGCAAGATGCTGGGAAGAAAGACTGGTCTGTGTTTGTGAATCGTGTTTGCTCTGACATCATTTCATTCACAGGGAAAAGCGTAACCAGATTGGATTCAGGTTATGATGGATAGGTCGATAGGAATGAGTGCAAACAAACCCAAAGGGGTTTTTTGGCATAAGTAAATAAAAGTGGAAAAAATATACTAGAATTCCCCTCTTAGCTTTCACTCTAATAAACCTGTCAGGAAGCAGATGATAAATGAGAGATGTAAATTTTCATTTACTTTGAACATGCATTTGCTTTATTCACATTCAGACCATGAGTCGTAGGACAAGGAAGGAGAGAGCAGACCCTCCTAGACAAAATTACCTCTGCTTACTCAGGCCTAACCTCCTGGTGGCTCTTTTAGCTGGTGCTCCACTGCCCAGCTCTTCTTACCTTAAGGCTGGGCAGGGATTTGTCTGTCCCCATTTGATGATCATTGCAGCAGCTAAATTTATGTCCGATACAGGGCAGCAATAAATTCCTAGAAGTCTGGGGCCAGAAATCAAAGTATTTCTTAGCCTAAGTGTCCTGCAGCAGTAGTAAAACCATCCCAATTCATGACTTATCCTTTGCCTATGCGCTTTATGTGTCTGTACCTTATTTACCACCCTCATCTTTGACAGGAGTTTGAAAGCAACACCTGCAGATAAGGTTTTATTCGACTTGCAGAGGCAGCATGACAGCGATGGAAAAGGCATGTCTCTAGGAGAGCAGAGAGCCCTGTGGAGGGGCTTTTGTGTAGGAGTCACTAGACATCTTCATTTAGGTGTTAAAGGGCTTGAAGTCCTTTCTAACTCTGCAGAAGTGTTTTAAGTTCTAGCGAAGCCCTGGCTTGAAATACCTGCTGGAAGAAAAAGTTACTATTTCACATCAGAAGTCCTATTTTGAGGCTGTCTGGTTTTTTCCAGGAAAATAAAAGGTTATATAGTTTATAAAGAAAAAGGAAAATTACTATTTTTCTCCTTTAAAGTCTGCAATTCCAGGGATACATTTTTGCAAAGCTCTCTGTGCCGCCACAACAGCAGGACCATAATACATCCAGAAATACCTAGTAAGAATGGGTAAGTTTTCTACCTAAAAATGCTTTATTGTTTAAAAAGAAAACAACCTATAGTTTTTCCTCTTCTACTAGCCCAGGGATTGTTATATTCCCCCAGATAATGGTAAGGGATTACTATTTTTACCCAGATAATGATATTCTGCCTGCAGGGACATGAAGACATCTATTTTTGTGGGTGAACTGGAGATATTTTGCATGTTTATACTGCAGAAGAGCATTACTACAGTCTACAAGGCAGTGGACAGTGATTTCCCTCATCTCTTGCAAACATCAGAAGGAGGGATGGGAGGGTGCTCACCTGGCTTGGGTCCCGTGTGTGTGCCTGACATAAAAGTTTAACAGCAAATCGTTTAACACGTGGCTGTTCTTGGCACAGTTCAATTTCCCAAGCAATTTCTCGGAGTGCTGGCGGTGAAGGATGGCACCACCTTTGCTGATTGTCCCTTGCTGAGCTGTAAATCGATACTGATTGGGAACAAAGGTCTCCAGGAATGGCTTGGCAAGGTGGCAGCAGCCATAAATATGATGTAAAGAAAGGGACCCATCTCCTGTCAAACTGGTGGTCTCCAGAGGAAAGCTACAGAATATTTTCTTGGACTTTTTTAGATAATTAAAAAGAGATGATGATATCCTGCTGATTCTTTGTCTCTACGAGCTTATTTCACACAAAAATAATCAGCAGTGCCACCTGATATTCCCTCATAGAGTCACTGTTGTATCTACCATTTTTAATAAAGGATATTTGTTCTCAGCCCCCTCCTTTTTACCGTGATAAATCTAAATCACAGGTGACAGCATTTAAACAGCTTCAAAATGCAACTCAACTGCAATGTGCAGACTTGGAAAAGAAAATAATCTGAGCTTTATTAATTGTATTTTTAAATCTTGCATTTTTTGAAAGGTTGGGATTTGTCTCCAAAGCCAGGAATTATTTCATTTAACTGGTAGAATCTAGAAGTACTGTATGCACTTAATTAATTAACAGGGAAAATGGGTATTATTTTGCCTTACTTTTTTTTGCCATTTGAAATATCTGCCTAAGAAAAATATGGCAGACATTATCCCCATGGCTACTGTGGCCATGGACTGTCTTTTCCTGTTTACTGGGGTGGATGTTGAAGATGTAAAACCCAAAGGGAAGGGTCACTGTGAGTGATTGGTGAGGAAGGGCTCATGTGGAGGCCATGTGTTTCTAATGAGATGGCTGCCGTGGTTATTAATGCATTTCTTCCTTGTCTTTTTGGTTTTACTATCACATATGGGGCCATCTGGTTCCTCTGTGGGACTCCCAAGACTTTTTGGCAAGCACGTATGTGAAGATGTCTGGGGTTTTTCCTCTTTGAGCCTTTCTACTACATCTTATTTCTGGAAACCCTGCTTTAAAAAAGCATTTTCACGGGCAGCTGCAGCCTCTACCTGTGACACAAACCTCTCTGTCACCAGTGTTGACGTTGTAGGGCAGCACTGAGACAAATTCTCCTTCACCTACGAGTCTGGTGGCACGTTAAGGAAGTGGCTGCACCTCACAGGGTGGTTCAGGTGCTGTGGCAGGTGGTGCGAGACAGATGCTCATTGTCCCCTGCGCCTCTGAGGTGAGCATGTGGCGTGGGATCTGAAGGCAGGAGGAAATTCAAAGCATGCTCCAAGCACAAATTCGTTCTTTTCAGGTCTCGGGAGGTTAGGAGCTCTCAAACTGTCTTGAATGTTAATTTCTTTTTTTCCTTGCGCCACATCGGACAAGAACCTGCTTATGGAGCTGTTGGGCTTTCTTGGAAGATAAATGTGACCTATAAAATCACATTTATCACTGTGACTCCTGTAAGAAATACAGCCTGCTGTCAGGGTACCTGGATGGATTACAGGGATGCCAAACTGGAACACTTCACAATCAGCAACTCGGTGTGAAGGCCTTCGTGAAGGAGATGAGGTAATGGCTAAAAACAGAATAAATTTGTTTTGGAAGGCAGGATTAATCATCATGCAGAAGAAGGATTGCTTCGAGTGTAAGCAAGGAAATTGCACTATGAGTAATAAAGTCGCCCAGAGAAAAAGCACCAAATAAACTAAGTACCAGGAGACACATTTCAAACAAGTCTTATCTGGCTCTAAAATGCTCTTCTTTGAGATGCAGAGACAGATGTGCATTATGACTGGACAGTCTCAAGGGGTGGATTCCACACTGCCTCTGGTTATCATTCCAAGTTGTCCAATTTCAGAACATTCAAAACTTTCCATCGCTGTCAAATCTGTTTAACTGTAATGGGAAGTTATTCTCATCTAACAAAACTGGTTTCTTACGAATAGTGAGGATTGGGCACAGTTTGTGCTTATAGATGTGTATGACAAAATATTCACTTCTAGAGCTGTCAGATTAAGGACTGTGTGGAATTGGGGGGGCCTGAGCTTCCCTGTTGCCTTTGGGCTGGATTGCAGAGCCCTATCTCACCAGCTCAGTTTCAAATGCTGTACGTTTGTAATGTCCCTCAAAGAGCTCATAACCAGGAGGTCAGAAAAAGGCATTCACAGATAAGACAAATGGCTTGGGGTGACATGAGCTGTTCTATGAGATCTAAGATGGTGTGGAAACACTTCACCAGTAAATGTCCATGATCTCAGCACCCTGTCCTTCTGGCCACTGTCAGGCTGCAGCTCATCCCATGCCCAGAGGAGCCAGGGGGGAGGAGGAGGGGGGATTTCAAGTGGGACGAAGCAGTGACTCTGTTGTGTCCGTGACAGTGATGCCAGTGAGCAGGCTGCCCAGGGAAGTGATGGAGTCAAGATGTGTAGATGTGGCACTCAGGGACTTGGCTCTGCAATGGGCTTGGTAGCATTTGATGACCTTAAAGGTGTTTTCCAGCCTAAATAATTCCATAGTACTGAGAACATGACGTGCAAGCTGTGAAGAAAAGCACTGATGCTGTTCTGAAGCCAGAAGTTTGTGCCTGTGGCACTGAGTGAGAGAGTCCATGAGGGGTGGAAAAGGAACATTTTTTTGTGTGTTTCACCTTGGGTTTTGTGCCACTTTAAAAAGGCTTAAAGGTTTGATTAGGAGAAAAACTTTGGCAGTGAAGAGATAGGGATAAAAGGCTGGCTGGATTTTGGAGCAAGATGTAGGGAAAAATGGCAAGACTTTTAGGAGGAATTTTTTTTTTTTTTTTAATAGAAACCTTGCATTTGGGAAACCTGTACTTCACTAATGTTAATTTACATCTGGCATTTAGTTTTGGCTTAGTAACAGAGATAGAAATAAACAAAAAATACCTGAATGCTTTGTCTCTGTTTTGTGGTTTGGTTTGGTTTGTTTTTTTTCTGAAGGAGAACGTTTCCTCTGGGAAATACAGATTTTTGTGAGAGAAAATGTTAGTACAAAAGAGGAGGAAATAATCAAACAGATAAAAAGAAACCAAGAGGGACCACGGAAGAGAGACAACCTAAAGGACTGGAAAAGCAGTCTTCACAAGAAGAACTTAGATTTTAACACGGATTTTCATTTGTGCACACTGTGTCTTAAATTGTAGTTTCTGAGTAAAACAGCTCATAGTTTTGTTGACTTGAAGGTGGTAAAAGTCTGTGATTTCAGGTTGCTGTCATTAGAAAGAATTGCCTGGAATTGCTACGAATTGGTGAAACTGCTGAAATTCTGCCCTTACAGAACAGTAACTCTGCTCTTACAGAACACCCACTCTGCTGTTTGCTGCTTGTATGGGCTTGTTTTCCACCTCTCCTGGTGACAGTTCACAGAAAATGCCGTGCTGGTAGGTGGGCACCGTCAGGGATGAGGAGGGGCAGGTGGAGCTGAGGTAGTGGCTGCTGCTGTCCTCTGTTCCCACCAACTCCGGATAAAGATCCCAGTGAAATGGGACAGCTGCTACTTTTCAAACAAATTAGTAGGTCGGATTAAAACCAGATCTGAAATCTCAGCTGGCCGAGTGCCTCATCTTCACTACAAATTCACTTATTCATGGATTACAAATTTTCTGCCCCCCTCCCCGCCCTCCGCGAGGATTTAGACTCTGCTACAAAATCAGGGCATAAAAAAATTTCATGCCGCTGCAACAGGTACAATAATCTTTTGGATGAATTCAAATCCTTGCAATTATTATTCCAGCTCAAGCTAAATTAAAATTTACAATACAAAGAGTAGCTTCTGGAGTAACGTAAATCTCACTTCAGGCTTTGGTGAATCCGGATTAGTATTTTTGGTTGGAAAGAGATGTAATGAAGACGTGACTGCTTGGGAAAATTCAAAAGATTAGCTACACCCTGCTTAAAGGGAAGTTATTTTGATCCACATCTTCTACTTCAGTTTAATAACCTCTGTAAACTTCTCTGAGTGACTCTTTAAAAAGATTAATTTGGCAGAATTCTAGTTGCAAGCATTTCGTGTCCAAAAATTTTACCAGGTCCTGTGGACTTCAAAGGCCACTTGTGCATCTGCCTTTTCTGTGCACCAGAGGATGAGGAGCGTGAAAGATGCTGACCTACTTTAGAACAAGGGAAAACAGCTTTAGCAACTAATTAAAAAAATAAATCCTCTTTCAGAATAATTCTTGCAGAACAGTAGAGCAATATTTGACACTTAAAAACCATGCATTCTAATTTCACTGTATTTTTCATTTAGAAGAACACTTGGAAAATAAAGGCTCTGCGTTCAGTGGGGAAATCGTGCAGTGTCTTGAAGGTACAATTGCTTCTATTAAGAAATTGGTAAGGAAAATTTAATATATAGTTTCAAATATATGGGAGTGAATTAGTTGGTAACCGTGGAATTAATCTTTCACAGTTGTACTATTAGAAATGGTCTCTCGTGTGAGTTATATTCTCCCTTCAGAGCGAGAGATGCAGTTTTGGGTGAGGGTGATGGGGGTGCTTGCACACACTTTGCTGCCTGCAGAAGTTTGGCTGTAACAGAACAAGCCAGCCTGACTGGTGTAGGTCACACGACTGATCCAAGCTTTAGCTCAGCTCCTGGGGTTCAGTGGGGGGGACAGTAAATGCCATTTAAGCAAAGGGTAAGGAAATATGAGGAGTGCCCAGACTTTCGTCAGAATAAAAAGAGGAAAGCTCTTATGGTCAGCAGAGTAAATTGGGACTCAGGGTTGAAGTTCTCTTCTCAACTCTGTAGTGTCTTCATGTTTTACTTTTGTGCTCTGAATCTACAGCAACTTAGTAGAAGCATCACAGGAATCGCTTGAAGGCAAAGATCTGCTCATGCAGAGCTTTCTACATTGTAAGGATCTTAATGCTGTCGGTGCAAGGGAGCAAATCAACACTTCCCTCTCCCAGGGCTGCTGTGAGGATTCGCCCACTGATGGTAGTGGGTTCTGCAGATGCACAGAGTTCAGCAGGTGGGTGGTTTGCCCTGTAACTGGGTTTTCCTTGAAGCATTCGCATTTTGTGGATCATAAATTCATGGAATCATAGAATACCCGGAGCTGGAAAGGACCCACAAGGATCACTGAGTCCAACTCAATGATTTGCACAGAGCAAATCCGAGAATCCCACCATGTGCCTGAGAGTGTTGTCCCAATGCCTCTTGAACTGTGGCAGGCTTGATAATAAAAGGCCTGACAGCAATTAAGTGCTGAGGATGGCTGTTCACAGGTAACTGCTGTAGGACCTCTGAAGCCATTAAAGCCAGAATGACTTCAAACTGAAGGTGTTTTAAAAGCATCTCCATAATGTATTTATCTATGGAGGCGTAAATCTGCTAAAACTTTCCTTTTTCCTTCAGTAGGTCTCTAAATCATCTATTTCAGACTGCATTAGTCTATCAGGTGAGTGTTTTATGTAATATGCTGAAATCATAAAGCTGTTTTCTTTTTCAGTGCTTCAGCTAATTGAGGATGTAACTCTTAGGAAATTAAAACCCTTTACACATTTATTTTGCACCTCTAAATATTTCACCTTCACAAGGAAATGAGAGTAATTTATATGCATTTATATGGAACTTGCTCTGTAGACAGCAAAGTTCAACAGTATCATTTCTTCCCACAGTGTCTCAGCAGGTGATTGTAACTGCCAGAAAACTGAAGGAGAAAGATTAGATTGGATTTATACATAAATTGTGATGCCTTAAAGACCAGTTCTAACCTAGTTCCAGCCCTCTGCCATGGGCAGGGACACCTTCCCCTAGACCAGGTTGCCGAAAGCCCCATCCAATCTGACTTTAACACCTCCAGGGATGGGACAGCCACAACTTCTCTGGGCAGTTGAGCAAGGATAACAAGGGGAATGACATGGAAAATATCCAGTATCAACTAATATTAAAAAAAAAAATGATCTAGTAAAGAAAATATGTTTTTTTTCATCAGTTGTCATTCTCACTTGAGGACTTTTTAACTGTCAGGAGTAAATTCAAAGTCATACATTTGAATGTCTAGAAGAGACTATGAATAACAGCAATCTTTGCTTCAGAATACAGATTTTTCCAGGGGAGATTACTGCAGAAATGACAGGTAGTATTAACATAACCAGCCCTGGAAAAAAAAAAAAAAAAAAAAAAAAAAAAAAAAAAAAAAAAAAAAAAAAAAAAAAAAAAAAAAAAAAAAAAACAAAAACCAACCCAAACCACGAGAGAATTGAATTTTATATGCATTTAAAGAATTTGAAGTATTCTATAGCTTCCAATATTAACTTATTAATGGAAGAAGACAGGTGTTTGCTGATGATATTATTGTGAGAGGTTATTCTCTAACCTGAAAGTGGAAATGAGAGAAATCTTCACTGAAGACCACGAACAAGCAGTTGAGAAATGACTGGATAACTGCAGCACTCATTTCTGATCCCAGCACTTGAGTGCTCTGTGTTGCAAGCTCCCTCTCTGTGAAGGAGGGATAATAGTACTTGTTTGATCTGACATTGCTTCTGGGTGGGGTTCACCTAACCCAAAATTTGTCAACTGTCTCCTTTAGACTGTGGGGAGAAAGAGACACTTCTGGACATCCTTCATCACAGAACGGATGTTTAAAGCAAGTCAGAAGAGTCACAGAGTCACTTAGTTTGGAAAAGACCTCAAGATCATCGAGTCCAACCATTAACCCAGCACCTCCAAGCCCACCACTGAACTGTGTCCTCAAGTGTCACATCTACACGTCTTTGAAATATTTCCAAGGATGGTGAATCTAACACTTCCTGGGGCAAACTGTGCCAGTGACTGACTACCCTTTCAGTGAAGAAAATTTCCCCTAATATCAAATCTAAACCTGCCCTGGGATAACATGAGGCCATTTCCTCTTTTCCTGTCCCTTGCTATCTGGGAGAAGAAACCAATCCCCACCTGGCTACAGCCTCCTGTCAGGGAGTTGCAGAGTGTTAAAGTCCTCCCTGAGCCTCTTTTTCTCTGTGTTGGAGCTCACTGTGAGCTGGAATTTCCTCTTCGTCTCTACTGTCTGTGATGGGAGGCTAAAACTTTAGCTCAAATGTAGATATCCAGATGAAATAAGGTTTGAGCTCTATTTCTCTTTTTTCGCAGGTGTGTCTTCATTTTTAACATGACCAAGGCACATTCTGCCACCACCCTTCTCTTCGCACTGTAGTCACAAACCAAATTTTTCAGGGAGCTGATCTAGATAAAAGAAACGTCAGGGTTTCTTTTTCTTGGGAGAAGCAAGGGAGCTGGAATTCTTTATCGAGTTAACCATGAGGCTGCGTGACTGTTAATGGTGGCAGAGGGGGAGGGAAGGGAATGTGGCAGGGCAGCTAGGGAGGGTGGGACTGCTCTTTTTGGAGTTAGAGATCACCTTTAAGTTCATCAAGAAGCAACAACCAGATCTCTCCCTTTTTTTATTTTTTTTTCTTTGTCCTCCCAGCTGCATTTTGTGTTTGCTGTTTGCTTCCTTACAGGCAGTTCCCTCCCTCACCTCTCTCTGCCCACAGCAGAGTGGCTGCTTTGCTGTCAGCCGGTTGTTTGTACTTCCTGCTCCCATTCTGCATTCCCAAAATGTTTCTGCAGGGTTCATGTACCCTGAGGAGACTGTTATCTCCAAGGCTGAAGAGATGCTGTAGTACAATGCCCCTTCACAGAGGAGCTTCATCCCCAGTGCCTCCGTACAGGCTCTTCCTTTCCACACAGCAGTGGCTCTTCTGGGAGAAAAGATACTGAATCCCAAGCCATGTGATCCTGTTCCTTGACTCCGGCTACAAGAGCTGCTTGTGCAGAAGTTGGTTTGTTTGTTTTTTTTTTTTTAGAGAAAGGAGTAATTTTTATTGGTTTACTATATGTCTAGAGAGTTCCTTAGATAAATAGTATGAAAAAGAGCAGTTATTCAGTGAGAACACAGCAGGCTTCTTCTCGTTGATAAATGCAGATGACTCAGGAAAAATGTGGTAAGGCTAAACTGCTGAAATAAGCGTGTGATTTCAGGTATGTTGGTGTCTTAGAATCACAGCTATCCCTTACCAGCTGACAGCATCAATAGTAGAGAATTAAACATTATGAATCAATCCCTTAATGCTTTATCTTATATATCTGTACAGCTTTTTATAGCTAAGAAGCTCCTGCATGTTTTGCATTTATCTTTTAGCCCTCGCTA